>NC_072828.1:4722500-5022500 GCF_027744805.1 Dunckerocampus dactyliophorus
CAAAAATACAATTTTGCAAGATTACAATTTTTGTTTGTAAAAAAAAGAAACACACACACTTCATCTTGAAAGATAACAAATTTACTTCTTAAAAAAATACAGTTTTGCACAATTGCAACTTTTTTCCAAAAATAAAATGTTTTAAAATCTTGCAGGATTACAACTTTTTTCCTTAAAAATACTTCAAGATTGCACAGTTAAAAAAAAAACAACAACAATTGAATCTTGCAAGATAACAACTTAATTTCTTTAAAAAAACATATCTTGCTCGATTGCAACTCCCCCCCCACCCCACACCCCACCCCCCAAAAAAAACTTTTCCTAAAACAAAAATGCTTCGATCTTGCAAGATTACAACTTTGGTTTGTTAAAAAAAAAAACAGACACACTTTCATCTTGCAAGGTAACAACTTTAGTTCTTAAAAAAAATCTGACATGATTTCCCCCCCAGAAATGAGTTAAATCTTGCAAGATTGCAACTTATTTGAATCTTGAAAGATGACATTTTTATTAATATAAACTTTAATCTTACAAAATTATGCATTTTTATATATACTTAATATATTTTTTCCAAAAAATACTTCCATCTTTCAAGTTTACAGTTTTTTTTCTTAAAAAAAAACGTACATCTTGCAGGATTACAACTTTCTGTCTAAAATGCTTTAATCCTGCAAGACTGAGTACGTGTGATTTTCTTCATGTTACATTCTGTGCACCCGTGAGGGAACAAAGTAAACACACAGTAGGAAGGAAGTATAAAAGTTGCTACTCCTATTTCATGTTGTTGGGGGGGCCATGTCATTTTTTACATGACTTTGTGCACTTCATCAGTCTACAGTCAGCTTGGAGAAAATTTTGCCATCTTACACTTTTCACTTTACATTCTGTCAGTTCTTCGTGACGACGAGGCGTGTATGATATGAATATTAATATTTGACTGGAATATTGAATATTGACTTGAAGTTTAACACAGTCTACGTCTTTATCTGCTTTGTTTGTTTGTTTGCGGGTCTCCTTTCTGGGGCCGGGGGTAGCGCTGGGCCCGTTGTCCCCTAGCTGGGGTCAACTGTCTACGCTCTCACACACACACACACACACACACACACACACACACCCCCACATAAGCACACACACACACAAACTGATCTATAATAATATATTATGTAAATAATATTATGTTAATAACTGTTTTAGTAATATTGTAAGTAATACCAACTGTTATTATTACTATTATGATACTATTGTATGTTAATAATACACATAATCGGAACTACATTCTTATATTATTGTTCTTAGGATATCTTAAAAATGTTAACTTTTGATTAAAAAAAAAAATCTTGCTAGATTACAACTTTTACAAAAAAACTTCAATTGCATGATTATTTTTTTTTCTAAAAAAAAATACATCTTGCAAGACGACCAACTATTGTATGTTTTAATATAATATATATATATATATATAATTTTATATATATATAATTTTTATATAATATATATAATTTTAACTACAAATCTTATATTACTATTCTTAGGATATCATAAAACATTCAACTTTTGATATTAAAAAAAAATAATAATAATATACCAAATTTGAACTACAAATCTTACTTTTAATATAATTAATATTCTTATTAAAAGCAGAGCTATAGTCTATAAAGAGCATTCTGACGTATGTGTCCTGGCCCTGTAGGTAAGAAAGGGCTGTGTGGATGGCAGTGTTGACTGCATCATCCGTGGACCGGTTCTGGCGATATGCAAACTGTAGAGGGTCCACAGTTGCCGCCGGGATGCTCTTTTTGATGTGGGTCATGACTATCCTTTCAAAGCACTTCATAACAATAGGAGTGAGTGCTATAGGGCGATAGTCATTCAAGCAGGTCACGTTGCTCTTCTTGGGTACGGGCACTATGGTGGTGGACTTAAAGCAGGTCGGTACAGATGCTTGTGCAAGCGACAGGTTAAATATGTCAGAAAGCACATCAGCTAGCTCTGATGAGCAAACCCGAAGTGCACGTCCTGAGATGTTGTCTGGGCCTGCTGCTTTTCGTGGGTTTGTTTTGTTCAGAACCCTGCGCACATCAGCTGATGTCACCATGAGAGGTGAGTCCTGTGCTAGAGCCCCGCCCACATGCGCCGAGGGTCTGAGGTGGAATAGTAGCCCTCCAGCTTCTGTCTGTACTGTCTTTTGGCCTTATGGTTTTCAGCACATTTTCGGTGCAAATTGTCACTTTGTCAGCCATGCAGAGCAATTCAGGTTGGGGGAGCGTCGAGGGGGGACACAGACTAAAACTGAATAAAGTTGCAATAGCTGGGCCAAACCCCCCAAACATTCATCGGGGGTCCCGGCAGGACTCAAAGATGGCAAAAAACCCAACTTTTCCAAGGGGTCGATTTTCGGCCGTTTTTTCAGCTGTCGATTTCGGCTGTCGCGAAATCGCATTTTTTTCAAGTTGCTGAAACAGCACTTTTCCGGTTCGGGAGGTGGGCCAAACCGACCACACATTCATCGGGGGTCCCGGCAGGACCCAAAGATGGCAAAAAACCAACTTTTCCGACGGGAGTGTTTTCCTGATAAAAACCTAATGTTATTTTTTTTAAACTTGAATATTATGACAAACAAACAAAACATAATCAGCTATTTTTTTTAAAACAGGTTGGAGAAAAAGTTCTATAATACTATGGGAATAAAATTGTAATATTTACTCAGCTAATTTCAGAAGAAAGCAAAAAAGGGGAAAAAAAGAGCAAAACCAGAAGTTCATACCAATCATGTTCTTTTTCACTTATATGACAAAGCTGAGGTGCAGTTTTTTAAAAAATATACAGTATATAACTTCTTAGTATATCTACACGTGTTTCCAAAATATCAGTGTCGCCCTTTCATCCTTTCATTTTTCAATGTGGTCCTCGGTTGAAAAAGTTTGGACAATCCTGCTATTGGCGAACTGGGCGACCGTCTCGGCTCCCACGCCACCAGGGGGCCCCAAAGCTGCAACGTTCAGCCTCATCTGAGGAGAAAGAAAATGTCCCGTCTTTATCTGTCGCTAGCCCGTGCGTTTATTATCAACCAGGTGACCAGGTGAGGTCAACCTGGTGCGTTGTCCTCCAGAAAGTGCGAGGAAGTAAAAGCAAACAAACGTAGAGCAACACATGCAAAGGAAACGGAGGTCATAATCAGGTGTAATCAGCTGCCAGCGTTCAACACAACATAAAGTTAACACATTAGGGGCGAACACGAGAAATGAGCGTGACAAAATAAAAGTCTAAACCGGAAGTCATGCCGAAAACAAGTCCAAGCTTTTATTTAACATTTCTGTGATTTTGTTGAATTACTTTATCAGCCACTATTTCCAAATATTTTAATGCATTTTACTATTTGCTATCACATTTTAATTACTGTAAAAAAATGAAGGTAACATATTTGGACTCACAATCTCACTGTCTGTGTCTATATATTGTTTTTTCATTTAACTTTATTTTACCAAAACTCACTGAGATTAAAAAGCTCGTTTACAAGAGATCTTTCATTGGAATTGTAGCCTGTTTCACTCATGAGGTGTAATAAATTGTGGCTCGAGTCAGGAACCTCTTCATCATACGTTGACAAACTCGGGGGTCCCCAAACAGCATCTTGCTTAAGGCCCCCACAAGGCTCGAAACTGCCCCGTGTATTACTCCACAGCTTCAAATGTTTTAATGCAATTTTTGTATTGTATTGTCTAAATAAACCAACAAAAATATAACATTCGATTCTCTGCAAGCCACAATAATAAGCCAGGAGCAGTAGCCAGTCACCTG
Organism: Dunckerocampus dactyliophorus; assembly: GCF_027744805.1. Taxonomy (NCBI): domain Eukaryota; kingdom Metazoa; phylum Chordata; class Actinopteri; order Syngnathiformes; family Syngnathidae; genus Dunckerocampus; species Dunckerocampus dactyliophorus. The sequence continues at coordinate 4,726,299 of NC_072828.1, forward strand.
CGGTGAGGTTCATGGTTTGGAGTTTTTTACGGGTTAGCTTAGCATTGTTCCCTCTAAGCGCGTGTGCTGTCCCGCGTTGTCAGCGCACAGCAAATCCGTTCACCGCACAAAATAAAATCCAACCTAAACTGTAAATGAAATAAACACATTAAAAACAATTTATTCTGTACCATTTTGCAGTGCAACTCAGTGAGTGACAGGCGACAGCAAGCAGTAACAACATAGAGTACAGCACAATGACAAACAATGATAAGATCCTTGTTGCACATATTTACTTATGCAGCCAATCAATTCATTAACAGCAAGTTACGTGTTTTGCAGGTTAGCATATAGCTAACAGGGCAGTGGCATTAAAAGAGCTAAATGTTGCTTGCTAACACCGTATTAGAGCAAAATAAACAGGCAGTGCATCTACTGATGTGCGGATCGATACTGAAATATCGATACTTCTGATACCAGCTCATGCTGTAAAATTGATTCTCAAATCAAAATATCGATACTTCAGTCATCCGAGGTATATGTTTGTCTGAAACGTTGTCTGTTCAAAGGATGACCGATCGTAAACGCAGCCATGTGTGAGTTGTGAATAAAGGTTTCATTCTTATAGCAGATCACTTATTTTAATTGTTTTATTATTTTACATCATAATTCATTTCTTTTTTTATTGTTTAAAATATATTATATATTTTTAAAAGTTTTATATATTTTTTTTATTTTATATTTTCATATATTTTATATGATTCTGTTGTTTGTTTTTTCTGTTGTTGTATATTAGCTAGGCTATATTGGCTTCAGGGTGAAAAAAACAAACAATAAATTACTTAAATTAAGTATTAATTTATTAATTTATTTCAATTAATAATTTGTTGAAATGAACAATTCACTTAATTAATAAATGAATTAAATGTCTTGTATTCCTTATGCTACGATATGAAATACACTACTTTTCAAAATTTACCAGACACATTAGGTGAATTTGCACAAAGTATCGAATTGTGGCGGTATCACCGATACTGCCCTGAATTTTACTCAGTATCGGATCCGAAACTAAATCAGTGGTATCAACAAATCACTAGCCAAAAGTAACAAAAAGTGGTTTATCTAAGGTGGACTGGCTGCCGGAGTAAGAGCGAACAGGACAAAAGAACAAGAAGTGAAACGGGGTGAGACTGTTTCTTTTTCCGCTGACAAAGTGCTGCTGTAAAAAACATGCAGCAACGCCAAAGCAGCAAGCCAGTTTTCGGACTGAAAAGTGTGGATTGCTTGGGTCCCTGATACCCCATTTCAATTCCCCCCACCCACACTTGGTCGCCGCTGCCACTGAGTGTGATGCTGTGTATCAAAATGCGTGAAGAGAAAAAACACGAAACTTTCCTGTGAGTGTGTACACCTTTATTGCTGTAGCTTTGTTATAGCATCGAGCACACCTTTGGTGATTGAATAGGTTTTTATTTAATAAAGCTGTGTTCAAACGTGAAAAAATAATAGCACAGAATCAAATAAAATTCATAAAAGCACAAAAAAAACAGTTTAAAAAAACCCACAATGAATGCCGTGTTTGTCAAATATTCACAATTCTGCAAAGAAAGTAATCAATTCATAAAACATTAATCCAAACACTGTATTTAATCTTATTACTGGTATAAGGACATGAAAGTAATGTTTAAAGTCATTTTTAAACACCATATGATTATTATTTTTATGTGCAAAACACGATTCCGCCCTGTAGCCTTCCTGTCGTGTTTGGGTCAAATTTGACCAATTTACAATTTAAAAGGGATCGTTCGAATTTTTTGACATGAAGTTGTATGACATCCTCATCAGCAATGTAGTCTATGAACAGTGGCTTACTTCATTTTTAACGGTTTAGCCAACATTGTTACACCTGTGGTGTTCCCGGTCATGTGGTCATGTGGTCATGTGGTCATGTGGTGTTCCCCATAGGAAATGAATCGGTATCCGGATGATCAGATGATATTCTTCCATCAGATGAGAAAAGATCCCCGTACACACCACCTCAGCACACACACACACACACACATACGCAAACCACACATAAACATGTCTTTTGTGGGTACTTGTCTCTTTCCCGCGCTTATGTGCCCTTCCTCCCACGTGAAATACCTTCAAGATGAAACAACGTATCGCATCTTCACACAGACTGGACAGGTGTTTATAAGCCCATCTCTTTGCCATACTTTTATGCCTCCTCCCCCCCTCGCCAAGTGTCCCACACCTTTAAGATCGTATCTTCACGCAGACCACCAAAACATAGCTCGATGTTTGCCTCGCACTCTTTTTACTCTGAGCACAATGAGTAGGTCCAGATTTAAAAAAAAGACGAAGCGGGCACTGAAGTTGAACCAGACATAGAAGACAACATGTCGGAAGTGGAAGACAACACCGCAACACCGATCCAGACTTTAAGGAGACTGACCAATCAACAGATGGTGAGGAACATGCACCTGTGGAGACATTCTAGTAAAAGAGGTGATACTTGCTCTGGTCTTCATCCCCCCAGGACAGAGAAGGTCGAGTGAGAGTGCAAAACATATCATGTGGATGACATCAAGTCCAGTTTCCAACTCCTTTTTACTAGATTCCCATTGAGGGAATTAAACTGGAGATGACTTGTGGACACCTGTGGAGAAATAGACCTGGTAGACCTGCAAGCTTACATGGGTATGTTGATTCTAGCAGGAGTGTATCGCCAAACAACGAGGCTGCATCAACGAGTCTGACAGGCCGATATTCCGGGCAACTACAGTTTCACGTTCTTTCAAGAATGATTTGATTTGATAACAGAGATACACATGCACACACACACACACACACACACACACACACACACACAACTTCATGTTGAGGAGTTTGGTCTCTGGTTTTTCTTTATGATTTTACATTATATGTTCATTTTGGAATATATTTTCAGTGCCGATATGTATTTTCACTGCTGTTATTCATGTTAGCCTCTACTCTGAGAGGAGATTGTTCCCAGCTAAAAAGAGCGGTAAATAAAAAATTGGTCCTGATGAATGTTTTTTGTGTGAATTGAAGAGCAGTTAAAACAGACCAATCAAATTTGACCGGCAACACTAACGTAAGGGCAGGAAGATGAGCACGACAGGAGGGGTCGGGAATATTAGCAATACAGTGAAATATACTGCGTTAACACGGGCATCTTGTCACTGTATGACCAAGGTCATGACTAAGGCTGATATAAATGAGATATCGGATCATATCTCCATCATTTCTTAAATGATATGTTATATTATACATCGATATTGACCTCATCAAACCCCCGTTCTCCACAGAGCGACCAAGCTTGCTAGCTCAGTATGTCTGAAGTTTTGTTTTGGGATTGTAAATATGCAATTTACAATGACTGCAAAGCGCTGGTTATGTGATGGGGGAGTAAAGCTTCAATGCTTCTAATCTAATAGCACATCTCAGGAAGACTCACGAGGAGATCCCCACTTTAGAATTTCACTGAATTGGATTGTATTATATTGTAGTTTCATGGGTCCTGCCGGAACCCCCGATGAATGTTTGGGGGGTTTGGCCCGCCTCCCGGGCCGGAAAAGTGTCGTTTCAGCAACCTGAAAAAATGCGATTTCGCGACAGTGCCTGAAAAAACATCTCTGTTTCACTCTCCTGTTTTTTTTTCTATTTATTGTTATTTTATTGTTCATCTTGGACATTCAACACACTCACGCTGTACATTACAGCAGAGAGACACTTTTACACATCGGCAGAGTTCACCCTGAACTCTCATTCAGCCTCCAGCGCTGAATACCCGGCGAGCAAAGCAGCCGAGGCAGAAACGAGGCAAGAGAGGCGGCCTGCATGCTAGGCTAAAAGCTAGAGCGACTAGGCCACCGCTACCAAGCCTGCTGCTAACCAACATCCGTTGTCTTGAAAACAAGATGAGCAAGGATTACAAACCAGCGTGAGATCAGAGAGTGCTGTGTGCTCACCTTCATGGAAACCTGGCTGACGGAGGATATACCGGACTCGGCGATCCACTTGGAAACATTTGCTGCTTACTGGGGAGATCGTACGTAGGCGTCGGGTAAACACAGAGGTGGCGGCGTCTGTGTTTACGTAAACAAACGGTGGTGCACAGACGTACAGACGATGGAAAAGCACTGCTCACCGGACATTGAGCTGCTGATGGTGAAATGCATGTTACATTCTATGCCCTCGTTCTGGTTCCTGCCTTCTCCTTGTTTTCTCTCTCCTCAGATCCCACACTCCCAGCGGGGGCGGAGCTGCTGGACGCACCTGACTCCTATTAACACCGACCTATTTAGGCCCAGTACGGCCAGCTGTGAGACGTCGGATTATTGAGCCAACTACACAAACACTACAGCATTATCTCGTCTGTTTGCTTTGTGCCTCCAGCAGTTACCTGCCTCTGCCAGTTTATCTTTTGTTTTCTCATGGTGCAACTTTTCGCCATCACCTTTTGTTCAAGTTTTGTACATTAAAGACTCCTGCAAACCTGCACCACCTCTCGCCTCTGCATCTGGGGTCCAGACACACGCCGAACCGTAACAGAATAATCCAACCAAGGATTATGGACCCCGTGGAGACCGACCCCCTTAAACAAGCGCTCCACAATCTCGTGCATCGCCTGGGTCAGCAGGAAGAACAAGTCGGCGCGCTGGGCACCTGCGTGACCAACATGGCCGAGAGACAGGACTCTCGGTGGAAAGCCCTCGAGGCCCAGATCAGCACCCTCCTGTCGGCTGTTCAGCTCAGCGCCGCCTCCACGCCTCTTCCAGCCACCGATGCAACTCCGTCGCTCCCCGACCATCCCGCGGCCCTTGACGCCGGCTCGCCCACCGTTTGTCCCTTGCTCTCAAAGCCTGAGTGTTTTTCAGGCGACACCGGTGACGTGCGCTCCTTTCTAACTCAGTGTGAACTGCATTTTGAGTTACAAGCTGGGGCCTTCAGCTCTGAACGGGCCCAGGTGGCGTTCGTCACCTCTCACCTGTCTGGACGAGCAGCTGCCTGGGCCACAGCCGAATGGGGGCGCCAATCCCCCATCTGCTCCTCCTATGCCGCCTTCTCCCGTACTCTGGAACAAGTCTTTCAATGGGCGCCGCCGGGCTGCGAGGCTTTGCGTGCGCTATTTCATCTCCGCCAGGGACGGCGCAGCGTATCGGACTACGCCATAGAGTTCCGTGCACTTGCAGCCCACAGCGACTGGAATCCCTCGGCACTTCTGGATGCGTTCTTCTCCATCGGACGCCGTCAAAGATCACATGATCCCTTTGGAGTCCCCTTTGGACCTTGACAACCTCATCTCTCTGGCTGGCTGTATTGATAAGCGCTTCGCCGCCCGAAGGCCATTGACGGGCGCACACAACACCTACCCATGCCACGAACGATGACGGTATGCGCCACCTCAACACCAAGTCACACGCGGCTCTCCTGGGCGACGAACCCATGCAACTGGGAGGCAGCCGCCTCACGCCGGCGGAGAGGAGTCGACGCCACCAGCTGCACCTCTGCCTATACTGCGGCCAAGCTGATCACTTCATCGCTGTCCAGCAGCCAGCCCGCCACATAGGAGCTCCTCGGCGCAGGTCCCTGCTCCCAGCCGCCCTCCATCAGTGCTGTCGGCCAGCCGCCTGCAACTCCCAGGTACGCTCTCCTGGTCCAACAAGGACATAAGCATTGTGGAATTTATTGACTCTGGAGCAGACGACTGCTTCAAAGATGAAGCTTTCATTAAATGTTTGTCAATCCCAGTAACTCCGTTGCACACCTCTAAAGTAGTTTGCTCCCTCGATGGACGTCCTCTGGCTGACGTCACCCTTCAGACTGATTTCCTCTCTCGCCGCTTATCCAGCAATCACCTTGAATCTGCAAGGTTCTTTGTTATTCCATCTCGCTCTGCCCCTGTCGTGATAGGTCTAACCTGGCTCAGGCGCAGCACTGCTGGCGTCACGCCTCTATAATATTTACCGAGCTGCGCTCGAAGAGTACATTTCCACATCGCTAGCTTCTGGTCTCATACGCCCATCCTCCTCACCTTTAGCAGCAGGTTTCTTTTTTGTGGAAAAGAAAGACAACTCCGTCCGCCCTTGCATTGACTACCATGCTCTTTAACCCTCGAACTCCCAAGGCAGTCATTTTGACTGTTTTCAAAATTTGCAATGTCATGACTTGGTTAAAAAAAACCTATCTACCCAGAGGACCCTGACTTTTCCTAAATGTGTGTATATTTTATTCTAACATTGTTTTATCATTAAAATTTCAAAACACAAAAGAGATCTGAGTGTTACTACCTCGAATGACCATAGCAGTCAAATTGACTGCCTGCTTTTTACAGGGGGTGTCATATTTCACTATTTGCTACATTTTTCCCGCCCTTCCTCCTGCTCTATTGGCTGTTTGTTTTTTATGCTCTGTGATGCTAAAACCTAGCTGTAGCTTCACTCTAAACCCAAGAGAGACAAAAATGCCAAGTAGAAAGAAGGTGACAGCTATGGAGGCTTTAGCCTTGCTTCAGAGAAAATGGTTGCAGTTGGAGTTTGCATGTGTAATTGCAGAGACGTTATGTTGTGTCAATTCAATCAAACACTCAATCACTATAGTTTTCATTTAGTGTCCTGATGTGTTTTTTACCTATTCCACCAATTTATTTTTAGATCTTTTTAATGATAATCCAAATTATATACAAAGAGTCAAAATGACTGCTATGGTCATTCTAGTAGTTGCAGAATTCTGGTAGACCGAGTGTTAATGACATCACAGTTAAAAACAAATATCCACTCCCGTTATTAGACTCCGCCTTTAACCCCCTCCACTCTGCAAAATTTTTTTACCAAGCTCGACCTGCGGAACGCCTACCATGTGGTTTGGATCCGGGAGGGGGATGAATGGAAAACTGCCTTTAATACCGCTCTCGGTCACTTTGAATATCTCATCATGCCTTTTGGCCTCACAAGCGCCCCTGCAATATTTCAAAATCTTATCAACGACATTCTTCGTGATATGCTCGGGCCCTTCGTTTTTGTTTATTTAGATAACATTTTAATTTTTTCTGCCACCCTGGAGGAGCACATCCAACAGGTCTGGCTAGTCCTTCAGAGGCTCCTTTCAGAGGCTGTTTGTTAAATCCGAAAAATGCACCTTTCACGCTCCCTCTGTTTCCTTCCTGGGGTTCATTGTGGAGAAGGGGCAAATCCGAGCCGACCCTGCCAAGATTCAGGCTGTGGTCGAGTGGCTCGCTCCTACAACAAGGAAGCACCTTCAGAGGTTACTGGGCTTCGCTAATTTCTACCGTCGGTTTATTAGAAATTTCAGTCGAGTCGTAGAACCTCTGACGAAGCTCACATCCACTCAGGTACCTTTTCACTGGACCCCAGACGCCAATTCTGCTTTTGAAAAACTTAAGACACTGTTTACTTCTGCTCCTGTGCTCATTCACCCTGACCCCACCTCTCAACTCTTTGTCGAGGTTGACGCTTCCGACACCGGTGTGGGAGCAGTGCTCTCCCAGCGCTCCACCTCCGACCACAAGCTGCACCCCTGCGCTTTCTTCTCACGCCGCCTGACCCCCACTGAGCGGAACAATGATATTGGCAACAGGGAACTATTGGCTGTCGTCCTGGCGCTGCAGGAGTGGAGGCACTGGCTGGAGGGTTCGGAGGTCCCATTCATCGTTCATACGGACCACAAAAACCTCGCCTACCTTCACTCCACACAAAGACAGAACCCCAGAGAGGCATGCTGGGCTCTTTTCCTCAATAGGTTTAACTTCACCCTGACATTCCACCCGGGCTCCCAGAACTGCAAACCAGACGCCCTCTCGAGACTGCACTCCCCGCCGTCCGAAGAGGCTCGCCAGTAACCCATTTTGCCGCAGTAATGCATCCTCGGGGCCCTGCAATGGGATGTTGAGAGGTGGGTTGCAGAGGCCAGCAGGGACTGCCCCCGCCCAGAGAACTGCCTGACCGGGTGCCTGTTTGTGGTCCCGGGACTGAGCTCTGAGGTACTGTGCTGGGCACACGAGTCAAAGTTGGCGTGCCACCCAGGAGTGTCCCGCACTATGTTCCTCCTCTCGCCGCGGTTCTGGTGGCCTTCCCTTCGCGCGGACACTAAGGAATTTGTGGCGGCCTGCCCCATCCAGACTCGGCGATCCACTTGGAAACATTTGCTGCTTACCGGGGAGTCTGTACGTAGGCGTCGAGTAAACACAGAGGTGGCGGCGTCTGTGTTTACGTAAACAAACAGTGGTGCACAGATGTACAGACGATCGAAAAGCACTGCTCACCGGACATTGAGCTGCTGATGGTGAAATGCATGTTACATTCTATGCCCTCGTTCTGGTTCCTGCCTTCTCCTTGTTTTCTCTTTTCTCAGATCCCACACTCCCAGCGGGATGCTGGACGCACCTGACTCCTATTAACACCAACCTATTTAGGCCCAGTACTGCCAGCTGTGAGATGTCGGATTATTGAGCCAACTACACAAACACTAGCTGTCTACATTCCACACGAGCTAACACCACTAACGCACTGGGCCTCCTGCATGACGTCATCGATAAACAAGAGACCGAACACCCGGAAGCTGTATTTATTATATCTGGCAATTTCAACCACTGCAACCTCAGGACTGTTTTCCCCAAATATTACCAGCATGTAAGCTTTCCCACGAGGGAAAATAACATCCTGGACCAAGTCTACAGCAACATGAAAGGTGCTTTAAAGGCTGTTCCAAGACCCCATTTTGGAAAGGCCGACCACATCTCCATATTCCTTTATCCAACATACAGACAACTCCTCAAGCAAGCTCCCCCTGTAAGTACAGCAGTTAAAGTGTGGAATGAAGAAACTGATCAAGTACTTCAGGACTGCTTTGGCTGCAATGGCTGCACAAACTGGGATGTGTTTAAAACTGCAGCAGGGAGGGAAGATTGTACTGTTGATTTGGATGAATATGCTTCTGCTGTTACTGGCTACATTAGCACATGCATAGAGACTGTTACCACCACCAAGTATTACAGAAAATACCCTAATCAAAAACCTTGGATGAACTGTGATGTAAGGGTTAAGCTATGTGCTCATTCGTCTGCATTTGTCATGGGCACCGAAAAGGCCAGATATGACCTGAGGAGATCCATACGAGAGACCAAAAGACAGTACAGACAGAAGCTGGAGGGCTACTATTCCACCTCAGACCCTCGGCGCATGTGGGCGGGGCTTCAGCACATCACGGAGTATCGGAAGCGGAGTAGCGTAGCCACGTCCAGCCAAACCACACTTCCAGACGAGCTGGATGAGTTCTACGCACGCTTTGACACCCAAACTCCTGATGAGCAGAGAGGGTGGCTGGACTTGGGGAGCACACAGGACTCACCTCTCATGGTGACATCAGCTGATGTGCGCAGGATTCTGAACAAAACAAACCCACGAAAAGCAGCAGGCCCAGACAACATCTCAGGCCGTGCACTTCGGGTTTGCTCATCAGAGCTAGCTGATGTGCTTGCTGACATATTTAACCTGTCGCTTGCACAAGCATCTGTACCGACATGCTTTAAGTCCACCACCATAGTGCCCGTACCCAAGAAGAGCAACGTGACCTGCTTAAATGACTATCGACCTATAGCACTCACTCCTATTGTAATGAAGTGCTTTGAAAGGATAGTCATGATCCACATCAAAAAGAGCATCCCGGCCACTGTGGACCCTCTACAGTTTGCATATCGCCAGAACCGGTCCACTGATGATGCAGTCAACACTGCCATCCACACAGCCCTTTCTCACCTACAGGGCCAGGACACATATGTCAGAATGCTCTTTAAAGACTATAGCTCCGCTTTTAATACAGTCAGCCCCCACAAACTCACAAATAAGCTCCTCACACTTGGCCTGTCACCCTCCCTCTGTAACTGGGTGTTTAACTTTCTCACAGGCAGACCCCAGTCAGTCAGAGTCCACAATCGCACATCCAGCTCAAGAATTGTGAGCACTGGGACCCCATAGGGGTGTGTGCTGAGTCCGCTCCTCTACACGCTCTTCACCTATGATTGCGTGGCCTCCCAGAACAACACCAGCATCATTAAATTTGCGGATGACACTACAGTCATCGGCCTGATCACTGGTGGTGTTGAAACATCATACAAGAGAGAGGTGGCGGACCTCATAGCTTGGTGTCATGATAACAATCTCCTTCTCAATACAGATAAGACTAAAGAGATGATCATCGACCCAAGAACAAGGGAAAAGGAGCCGCATAGACCCCTGTTTATTGATGAGACTGAGGTGGAGAGGGTGAAAACCTTCAAGTTCCTTGGCACACACATCAGCGAGGACCTCACCTGGTCTCACAACACCCAACAAATTATGAAGAAGTCCCAAAGGAGACTGTACTTCCTGAGGAGCCTGAGGAAATTTGGCATGTCCACCAAAATCCAGAGTTGCTTCTTAGATGCACTATCGAAAGTGTCCTTACCGCCTCCATCACTGTTTGGTACGGTAACTGTACAACACGTGATAGGAAGGCACTCCAGCGGGTGATCAAGACCTCACAGAACATTGTTGGGGCAGCCCTCCCCTCACTGCAAGACATTTATAAAACTAGAGTCCTACGCAGAACACACAACCTCATCAAGGACAGCACACATCCACAACACTCATTATTCACACTCCTACCGTCAGGCAGACGCTACAGGAGTTTGAAGTCCAGGACCACAAGACTGGCAAACAGCTTTTACCCACAGGCCATCAGGCTTCTCAACGAAGCACTGACACACGCCGCACCCAACACACGCACACACTCATAGCTCTATTTATTTATTTATTTATTTATTTATTCATTGGTATTTGTGTCTCTTCTGTTGTTATTCCTTAATTTATTGGTATTAATGTTTCTTATGTTCTTATTCATGTTCTTGTGTTTTCTTTCTTTTTTGGGAGAATGAACAGAACAAGAATTTCATTGCATAGCAGAACTACCTGTTTTACTGTGCATATGACAATAAAATTCTTGAATCTTGAAGCACTTTTTTCTTTGAGGAAATAATGTCAGTCCAATTAAAATGCATTTCATACAGGATAATTCCAGTTTAACATGCAGAAAACAGTATGAAAACTGAGGTTTGGCTCTACTAGAGGAGAATGGGACACAACATGTCCTCCTGCAGAATCTGAATGTCTGTGTGAAGAACCTGGATGTACTAGCAGCAAAAAGTGAGAATGTTAAAAGGGAGCTATTATGCTTTTCCTCTTTTCTGACCTAGAAATGTTGTTACAATGTTGTATTCTCGTGTTAAATGTTTCTAACGCATCAGATAATGAGGTATGCGCATTTGGAAGTGAGACCTGAAAGCAGTTTTGGACGGCTCTGCACGCTGTGTTTTACAGTCAACGCAACCCGGACTTCCTTATATGGGCATGCCCGGGCAAACGTGGTTGGAGTTGCTGATTCCCGGCCAGCAAGAGAAAAATATGCTCATCTGTCAACGGCACTTCACACGGGACTGTTTTGTGAACATGGGCCAATACGAAGCTGGACTATCCGCCAAACTGTTGCTGAAGTGCGACACCTTTCCAACGTTACTTGGTCGTGTTGAAGAGTCAGAAGAGCAAGCTTTAAGTAACAATTTATCAGTGTCCTAACTGTGTTAATTTTGTGTAAGTAATCTGGCGAAAGGGGTTCGGCAGCTGTCCGGAAGTCCTCGGCAGCGCTTAGGAGTTTGACCAATCACAGCAGAGTGGGCTCGGCGGGAGGCGTACCTGGTGTAGGGTTGGGGGAGGACTAAATAACACAGACTGTTTGGGCGGGAAGCAGGAAACACTGCAGGAAGAGGTGCAGAGTCTGGAAGATCTTGAATGCTTTCTGGGTTATCGTGTGTAGCTGCTTTATTGGAGTCCAGAAATCAGTACAAAGGCCTGAAAATTGAATAGGTCTAATAGATCCACTTTAAGTTAAAAACACACATGGATACTTTATTTGGATACACAGACAGGAAGTAAAGTGCTACCTTTAGGTTCTCAATTTGTTCCAGAAGGTCTGACAAAAACTGAGGCCATATTTTCAAATAATTTCAAGCCAATTACTCCTTTCTCAACAACAAAATGCATTTGATAGAGAATAATACTAGTTTTACATGCAAAAACGTTATGTGCAATATTGTATCAGAACCCAGGTTTGGCTGAGTAGAGTGACCCACAACATGTTCTCCTGCAGAATCTGACTGCACGAGTGAACAAGCTGTACCAAGCAGAAGAAAAAGCAGGTAAGAAAGAATAAAAGTCCTAAGAGGACTTGACCTATGACCTGACACTTCATGTGTCATCCTACAGCCAAGCATGAGGTGGCGAAAAACCTGCCGAAATCCAATGAAGAAGAGTTGGTGATCTTCAGTGATGTCTACGTCAATGTGGGTGGCGGCTATAACAGCAAGACAGGTAGGATGTCACCTAAGCGCTAACTAGCATAGCATATAATAGCTCTTTAGCTCTTTGAGCCAGCACCACTGGGGGGCGCAAACAATGGCGTCACTGTCTCCCTGCAGGCATTTTCATAGGCCCTGTCAAGGGTCTCTACTTCTTCACCTTATTCGTCTACAAGAATAAAGACAATGGAGTTCAGCTACATGGGTTTCGCAACAACAATCACCATCCATGACATTATTGATACTAGGGCAGTATCGGTTCGACGCCAGCATGATGAGATGGATATATTTAGCACTTTTCTTGTGTTCTGTTGCTTAAAAAACAGTTTGCATTTTTTGATACTTCAAACAGCACAAGCTACGATTTTGGTAACACTTTACAAGACTTACAGGTTACAGTAGTTAATGAGGAACGAACCCACCTAACCCTAACCACTACTCATTAGTTCCTCATTAGTTCTTCAGTAGTTCCTCAGCAACTACTCTAACTGTATGTGCCTTAGTCATTAGTTCCTCATTAGTTCTTCAGTAGTTCCTCAATAACTACTCTATATTTATGTGCCTTAGTCATTAGTTATTCATTAATTCCTCAGTAACTGGTCTCAATTTATGTGTTATCGTCATTAGTTCTTAATTAGTTTGTCAGTAGCTAAATTTACTCTGCTAAAATGTATCGTATTCTATATCCATTCTATATACAGTGTTGCCTCATTTACCGTGGGGGATAGGTTCCCAAAATAGCCCACAATAAGTGAAATCCGCAAAGTAGCCAACCTACAAGGCTGTAAAACCCCTCACCAGACACTTCACACACTTTTCAGACAGGCAATAACATTTTTCTCTTGTTGAAACACTCCATGTTCAAACCTTCTTTTGAAGTGTAATGACGGCCCACGAGGACTGGTGAGTCTCTGGTGGGATACAAACTCGCTGTTATAACGAATATTAATCACCGAAGGCATTACACCACAAGCCAACGGCTAACTGACGGCGTTGCCAAGCAACAGTAACAATGTCAAAGGCTCGAGGGAGAGGAAGCGCAACAAGCGGTGGCTCTAGCAGTTCTGGTCGAAGTACTCCCGATTCAGTCATATACATGGAAGATGTCGATCTAGAACAGATTCCTGAGACTACCGGAGGTGCTCACCTAGTACCAAACCGCCGCCGAGACCCGACAAGGATGACACAGTTAATCAGATGACACACCTGTTTGGAAATATAGATAAAGCAACAGCGAGAGCCTTACAGAAGGTTAAACAAAAAAGCAAGAAAGAAGCTTAATGGAAAAGAGTGAGGCTACCATGGCGAAAACCATGGAGGATTTTGGAAAACAGCTGCAGCTACTTGTGGAGAGTTCCAAGTCCACGCACAGAGCAATTCAAGGTCTGCTAGAGACTTCCACCGTCATGCAAAGAGAAATGCAAGGTATGAGAGAGGAAGTTCAAGGTCAGACAGCAGAGAATAAAGCATTGCAAAATGATATGGGGATATTAAGGAAGGAAGTGCAAAGTCTGAGAGTGGAGAATAAAGAATTACAGGAAAGTTATGCTGCATTGAGAGCCACTCTCAAAAAAAGAGTGTGAAGAAAAAGATAAAATCATTGAGCAGCTGAAAACCACCATAGATGACATGGATCAGAACACGCGAATGAATGACGTGGTCGTGACGGGAGTTCGAATCAAACAGAGGTCCTATGCCAGAGCAGTGGCGGATACTGATGAACCAGATGAAATGGATGTCGCCTCAACAGAGCAACAAGTTGTTGATTTCTTGCAATCGAAGGAGGTGGATGTAGACATCCAATCTATTGATACTTGTATCCCACTGTATGGCAGGAATCACACGACACCCATCATCATCGTCAAATTCACTAATAGGAAATACAAGGTTGCTCTGCTGAAACAAGGAAAGAAGCTGAAAGGAACAAACGTCTACATGAATGACCACCTGACCAAGCGCAACACTGAAATTGCGAAGAAAGCACGTGATCTGAGGAAGCAAGGAAAGATCCAAGGAACGTGGAGGGCAAACTGCAAAATCTTCATCAAAGCAAATGGAGGACCAGAGGCCAGAGATCTTGTTGTCAAAGACATCAAGGACCTAGAAAAATACTGAGGTCTCCCAACATGGAAGAGTACAGCTCTAATATGCTACAAGAAGATCTACAATTGGACACTTTTTACTTTACAGATCACAAACAATTGGATGTGGAAAAAGAAATTGATCCGGACCCAAATGTTTTATCTCACATTACAAACGACTGCTGTTATTATACGGAGGAGCAATACAACAACAGCTTCATCAACGACGACAATTTATCCATCATCCACATAAACAGCAGCAGCATGTATGCACACGTTACTAACATCAAACAACATTTGAATCAATTCAAAGAACCTTTCAAAGTTATAGCAATCTCAGAAACTTGGATCAATGCTAACAAAGGAATGGACTTCGAGCTGGAAGGATATGAAATGACGTGTGCAAATCGGAACAATTCTAATGGAGGAGGTGTGGCTGTGTACGTGGACAAACATCTGAACTACAAAATGGTAAAAAAATATGTCATTTGTCATTGATAACATTTTAGAATGTATGACAATTGAAATCTGTAAAGAAAAAAGCAAAAATGTGTTAATAAGTTGTGTGTATAGAACTCCAAAGTCAAAGATTGGAATGTTTGAGGATTGGATTAAGACAACGTATACAGACATAGGTCAAAAAACTATTTTTATATGTGGAGACTTCAATATTGATCTGTTGAACACACAAGTACAAGGAAATAGATGACTTTATAGATACAATGTATAGCTTGAGTTTATATCCTAAAATCATAAGACCCAGTAGAACAACAGACCACTGTGCCACCCTCATCGATAATATATTTACCAACGACTTCGATAACAACACCATCAGTGGCCTGCTAATTAGTGACATCAGCGATCATCTTCCAGTGTTTACAATCTACAATGAACGTTATAAGAAAAAACAGGTGGAGGCAAAAAAGACTTTTCAAAGATTGCGTACAGAGGACAGCATCTGTGCCTTCAGGAAAGATCTAGAAGAACAAAGTTGGGAGAGGGTCTACAGTGCAAAAGATGTGGATGAAGCATATGACAGCTTCCTTGGTACTTATATGGAGCTCTACGATAAAAACTGTCCCTGGCAAGAAAAGTCCAAGAAGCAAAAGAAAAACAAGCAGCCATGGATGACAAAAGGACTAAAAAACGCCTGTAAGAAGAAGAACACATTATACAGGACATTCATCATTCAACAAACTAAAGAAGCAGAACAAAAGTATAAGACATACAAAAACAAGTTGACAACTATCTTGAGAGTGTGTAAGAGGGAATATTATAGTCATGTACTAAATAAGAACAAAAATAACATGAGAGCAACTTGGGGCATCTTAAATAGTATTATAAAGAACAACTTTAAGAAAGCAGACTATCCTCCCTATTTCATGGTTGGAAACACTTACAGGAATGACGTGAAGGAGGTAGATGAAATGTTTACGATTACTTTGTAAATATTGGACCAAAACTGGAAGAAGAAATTCCAAAATAAGACACAATTGATGAATGGAACGATATTATTGATAGGAATCTCAATTCTATGTTTCTCACTGCTGTAACCAAAAAGGAAATTACTGACATTGTTAAACATTTTAAAGCAAAAACATCAACTGATTGTCATGGAATCGGAATGGAAACAGTTAAAAGGGTCATCAATGAGATCGCAGACCCGTTAACATATATTAGTAACTTATCATTTCAGACTGGAATATTTCCAAGCAAAATGAAAACAGCCAAGGTGGTTCCAATTTTTAAAAAAGGAGACAAACATCAATTTACAAATTATCGGCCAGTTTCATTGTTACCACAATTCTCTAAAATTGTGGAGAAGCTATTTAATAATCGGTTGGACAAATTTATTAATAAGAATGAATTATTTGCTAGCAGTCAATATGGTTACAGAGCCAACATTTCAACTTCTATGGCACTGATGGAAATCACGGAGGAAATCACTACTGCCATAGACAACAGAAGATGTGCAGCAGCAGTATTCATGGATCTGACAAAAGCTTTCGATACAATTAATCACACTATCTTAATTTTAAAATTAGAAAGGTACGGAATTAGAGGATTAGTTTTGAATTGGGTTAAAAGCTACCTAGCAAAGAGGAAACAATTTGTAAAGCTAGGAGAATACACATCTGGGAGTTTATACACCACGTGTGGAGTACCCCAGGGGTCCATACTGGGACCAAAACTGTTTAATTTGTACATCAATGACATTTGTAAAGTAACACAGGACTTCAAATTGGTCTTATTCGCGGATGATACCAGCGCTTTCTGTTCTGGTGAAAGCACACAAGAACTCATTAAAAAGGTCAAGGATGAAATGGTCATATTAAAGTCATGGTTTGACAGAAACAGATTATCCTTGAACTTAAGTAAAACTAAAATAATGCTATTTGGAAATAGCAGAAGGGACACGTACGATCAAATACAAATTAATGGAGTGGATATTGAAAAAGTGGAAGAATATAAATTCCTTGGGGTCATAATAGACGAAAAAATGAGTTGGAAATCTCATATTAAATATATACAGCAAAAGGTGGCGAGAAATATCTCTATATTGAATAAAGCAAAATATGTTCTTGATCATAAATCACTCCACACTCTTTACTGTTCCTTAGTATTACCATATTTAATGTATTGTGTGGAGATATGGGGAATAATAACAAAAGCAATCTTCACTCACTCACTGTACTGCAAAAAAGATGGGTGAGGATCATTCATAATGCCAAGTATAGAGAACATACAAACCCTCTATTTTTAAAATCGCACATATTAAAATTTGCAGATTTAGTATTCTTTCAAATCGCTAGAATAATGTATAAAGTTAATAACAACTCGTTACCCAAAAACCTCATACAGTATTTCTCAATCAGAGAGGAGAAATATGATCTTAGAGGAAAATTAAACTTAAAACATTTATACGCGAGAACCACGCTGAAAACCCACAGCATTTCTGTATGTGGAATTAAATTATGGAACGGATTGAGTAAAGAACTCAAACAATGTACAGAGATGAGCAAATTCAAAAAATAATACAAGCAGTTAATGTTTGCTAAATACAAGGCAGAAGAGTCTTGATCATTACAATGATTGTTTTGTCAGGTTTATTTTTGTTTTGTTTTGTTTAAAAAAAAATAGATGTGGAATAGATGGGGGGTAGGATTAAATAAGCTTTGCTTCGTCCTACTCCTTTTGGACATGTGGAACTGTGAAAGGATGATTTATGAGATGTATTCCATTGGAACCTTCATGTTCAAATAAACTAAACCAAACCAAACCAAACTAAATTTATGTGCTTTAGTCATTAGTTCTTCATTAGTTCTTCAGTAATAACTCAAAATTTATGCGCCTTAGTCATTAGTTCTTCATTAGTTCCACAGTAACTGGTCTAAATGTATGTGCTTTAGTCATTAGTTCTTCATTAGTTCCTCAGTAACTGGTCTAAATTTATGTTTTAGTCATTAGTTCTTCATTAGTTCCTCAGTAACTAGTCTAAATGTGCTTTAGTCATTAGTTCTTCATTAGTTTGTCAGTAGCTACTGTATTTTTGTGTACCTTATTGTAAAGTGTGACCACGATTTCTATCTCTCTGAACAGTCAGTACATCCACTGATATACTTGCCAGTAATGGAGTGTACTTTAAACATCAAAGGGACTGTTTGCACCCGAGGGCACTAACTTTGGAATGCACCGCAAGCGTGTTATCCCGCCCTCTTCCTGATTTGGGCGCATAAAGTTTGCACATTTCGTGTGTACTGTATTGCTTTTGCTGTGAATTTGATTATGGCAGCATTACATTCGGTATTCTGTCCAAATTGCATGTCACAAAATGTCATAAAGTACCACTTAGGGTACCGATTGCAAACGATACCATTGCCTCAGTTGCAAGAGACACACACGCACACACACATACGCACACATATTTCTTTCACAAAAATGTGAAAGTGCTGCGTCAGTTAGCAACTATTTTTGCCCTTACTAGTATCTGAATGTGTGATACTGTAACTCCATGTGATGTTGATGACCGTAACACACAGCAGAGAAACATGTCAACACAACAAGTATTCTTTTCTAGAAAAAATACTGTTAATCTTGCAGAATTGTTTTTTCTACAGTAAAAAAAGTCCATCAGGTTATGTTTTTTTTCTTAAAAAGTGCTTTTTTATCTTTCATTTTCAACGAACATTTATATTTGAATTCTATAAGATTACACATTGTAAAAAATAGTTTTCATCTTTCAAGATGACTTTTTCTAAAAAAATAACTATCACTTTCATCTTCTTTCTTTCTAAAACAATATATTACAATCTTATCTTGCAATAACAACATTTTCTCCAAAAGTTACCTTCATTTTGCAAGATTGTGCAAGATTTTTAAACTTGCACTGTAATATTTTTTTTCCTTAAAACTAATCTTGCAAGATTATACAACATTGTTTTCTAAATAATAAAATGTAATCTTGCACAGTTACAACTTTTTGGAAACTTTTTTTATTTAAAAAAATTATTTCATCTTGCAATTACAACAAAAACATTTTAATTCTGTAAGATTACACATTTTTTTAAATACTTTCATCTACATTTTTTTTTTCTCCAGAAAATACTTCCATCGTGCAAGATTGTTTAAAAAAATTACTTTAATTGAATGATTACAAATAAAAAAAATAAATCTTCCTTTCCTTTAAAAAAACCCCTTCAATCTTGCACATAACTCTATTCCTAATCTTGCAAGAATATACATTTTTTTTTTTTTACAAAATAATTAGTTTAATCTTGCACAGTTACAACTTTTTTCTAAAATAAAGATTTGCGTAATCTTGCAAGATCATACTTTTTTTTTCTAAAAAATAATTGCTTTTTATCTTGCAAAGTTACAACCTAAATGACTAATGACTTTAATCTTACTAAATAATTACTTTTCTCCAAAAAAACACCATTCAATTGTGCAAGATTGCAACTTTTTTCTTAAAAACATACAATTTTACTTTCATCTTGGACTTATTTTTCTAACAAAAATAGTTTAATCCCATAAGATTACAAATTTATATTTGAAAGATTACAAAAAGGCTTGTTTAAAAAAAAAAAGTTACTTTCATTTTACAACAGTTTTTCTAATAAAAATATGTCCATCCATCCATTTTCTATACCGCTTCTCCTCTTTAGGGTCGTGGGGGCATGCTGGAGCCTATCCCAGCTGACTTCGGGCGAGAGGTGGGGTACACCCTGGACTGGTCACCAGCCAATGGCAGGGCACATATAGACAAACAACCATTCACACTCACATTCATACCTATGGACAATTTAGAGTCTCCAATTAACCTAACATGCATGTTTTTGGAATGTGGGAGGAAACCGGAGTACCTGGAGAAAACCCACACACACACGGGGAGAACATGCAAACTCTACACAGAAATGCCCAGGGGACAATCGAACCCAGGTCTGCTAACCACTAGATGACCTTTTCCTTAACATATGACTTTAATCTTACATTTTTCTAAATAATTTTTTTTTTCAAACTACTTTAATCTCGCAAGAACTTTTTTCAACATGACTTTCGTCTTGCAAGATTACAAATTATATTAATCTTGCAATTTTTTTTTTTTTTACTTTCATCTCCTGCATTTTTTTTGGTAAAAAATCCCCCAAAACTTTGTTTGCAAGATTTCTAAACATTTGACTTTGATAGGTATGATTCTAACGTTTTTCTAAAAACTCTATTGGACTTGTAAGATGATGACGTTCTCTTGAATAAATACAACTTTTTTCATGTGGTATTACATCCTCGTATGATTTAGACTTTTTTCCAAGAAAAAGACTTGGCTCTTGTAAGACACTTGTTTTGTTTTTTTACTCAAAAAACAGAAAAAACATTCTTGCAAGATTTTGTACTTTAATTGTGTAATAGTACAACTTTTCTAATAAATACTTGCAACTTTTTTTCTTGAAATATTACAAGACTTTCAATTTTGACATTAATCTTGTAACATTGAAAGTATTTTTTCATGTGCCATTGGAGGGACTTTTGAAAGTACTGTAGTTCTAATAGTATAAAGCAGTGTATCGTATAAATGTGTTTTTTATGCTATATTCTCTCGTGAAAGTGACTTTTTCATTTGTCTGAAGCAAGGAAAGATTGTGTGTTGCCTCCAAGCACGTTGGACATGTTGTCCCCTTCAAGCACACTTGTTCATGCACATGAGCAGCTCCATGCGGACAGCGATGCGGGTGTGCCAGCCCAGAGGAAGCAGGCGGATGTAGCGGGCCACGATGGGCGGACGCAGCAGGTTCTGAACGGTGGACGAGCGGTCCGAATTCCCATAGAAAACCTGAGTGTCAAGTAATTGCGTTATGTGTAAGCACTCACGTGCTGTACGTAGAGTATATACATGTACATTCAAACACTTCAACTCCATACTGGACTGCCATGCGCTCAGGTGAAAACAAATGTCATGTGCGTGCCAGGCCACTAGTTGGCAGTGTTACTTAGCAACCACACACTACATGCATGAACACCAGCTTAAAGGGATAGTTCGGATTTTTGACATGAAGTAGTGTGACATCCCATCAGCAGTGTAGTGCATCAACATTGACTTACCCCCCACTTGGTCCTGAAAGCCCAGTTCTGGTCGGATTTTGGTGTTCTGGTTAGTTGGTGGGGCCGCTTAAGTAAAGAGTTTGGCTTCTCAAAACAATACGCGTTCAAAAGAGTAATACATTTGCCTCCTCGAAAAAATCAGACCTCACAATTTCTCTTTTCCGTGGTATCACTACGCGCTATCGCCTGTCCTTTATTGTGTATGTCATGAAGATGGCTGCGATGCTCACTCGAGGTCTCATTTTTTCGAGGAGGCATTTTTGTGATGCAAATGTATGACTCTTTTGAACGCATATTGTTTGAGAAGCCAAACTCTTTACTTAATTCCCCAGAAACCACCCAGAACTACGTTTGTCATCACCAAAATCCGACCAGAACTATGGTAAATACAATTTTAAAAAAACCTTTCACCCTGGAGATTACAACTTTTTTCTGATTTTTTTAAATCTTGCAATATAAGAAAAAAAATTACTTTGAACTTGCAATATTATTTTTGCATTATTATTTTCATCCTTCAGGATTTACAACTTTTCTTTTAAAAAAAACAATTTTTTCTCAAATAAACTGAACCAATCTTGCATGATTACAACCTTTTTTCTATAAAAATTATTTTAGTCTTGCACAGTTTCAACTTTTTTCAAAAAGTAATTATTTAAGTCTTGCAAGATTACACTTAAAAAAATCCTTTCTTTTGTCTTGCAATATAACTATTTTTCTCAACATTTTTTACTTGTAAGATCCATTTTGGAACATTTATTTTTACCTTGCAAGATAAAATTTTTTTTTTGATCATTAATCTTGCAAGATTGCAATTTTTGTCAAAAAAAATTTACTTTAATCTTGCAAAATTCCATCCACCCATCCATCCATCTTCTACCGCTTATCTGAGATCGGGTCGCGGGAGCAGCAGCCTAAGCAGTGAAGCCCACACTTCCCTCTCCACAGCTACTTCGTCCAGCGTCCAGTGGTCAGATCATTTTATCCATGACTGTATCTTCTTCTCCAAGCATCTACCTTTGACAGTGAGATGACGGGCTGTGTGCCGAGTAGTTGAGAGACATAGTCTCTCCAACGTGTCCTGGGTCTTCCCCGAGGCCTCCTACCGGTCGGACTTGCCCTGAACACCTCCCCAGGGAGGCGTCCGGGAGGCATCATAACCAGATGCCAAGCCACCTCATCTGGCTCCTCTCAATGCGAAGGAGTAGCGGTTCTACTCTGAGTATCTCCCGGATGAGCCCAGCCACCCTACGGAGAAAACTCATTGCGGCCACAATCTTGTCACTACCCAAAGCTCATGACCATAGGTGAGGGTAGGAACGTAGATCGACGGAGATCGGCTTTGAGAGGTTCGCCTTTCGGCTCAGCTCCTTCTTCACCACAACGGACCGATGCAGAGTCTGCATCACTGCAGAAGCCGCACCAATACACCTGTCCATCTTGCGTTCCATCCTTCCCTCATTCGTGGTACTTCAACTCCTCCACTTGGGGCAGGATCTCATCCCCGATCCGGAGTTGGCACTCCACCCTTTTCCGGGCAAGAATCATGGACTCTCATGGAATCATGGAGTTGGAGGTGCTGATTCTCATCCCAGCCGCTTCACACTCTGTTGTGAACCGATCCAGTGAGAGTTGAAGTTCACGGCTCGATGAAGCCAGCAGGACCACATCATCTGCACAAAGCAGAGATCCTGCAGCCACCAAAACGGAACCTTTCATAAACTGTCCATAAAAGTAATGAACGGAATCGGTGACAAAAGGCAGACCTAATGTTAATCTTTCAAGATTACAATTTTTCTTGAATTTTGCAAGATTACAACTTTTTCTTTCAATAAAAAAAATCTTTAATCTGCGTACGATTGTTAAAAAAAAACAACGGACCTAATTTTGCATAATTACAATCTTTTTTCCATAAAAATGACTTTCATCTTCAACAAACTATAATAATACTTGAATCTTGCACAAGTACAACTCCTTCTCAAAAACGTTACTTAAATCTTGCAAGATTACAGCTTTTCTCAGAAATAACTTTTTTATCTTGCAAGATTGCAATTTTCTACTGGCAAGATACATTATTAAACAATGTATTTTAACATTGCAAGATTACAACTTTTTTTTTTCTAAAAAATATTACTTGAATCTTTCAAGATGACTCAACGTTTCCTAAAAAAACCCAATTGCATTCGTCTTGCAAGATACATTTTTATTAGAAAAACTTCAGTCTCACAAAGATTTTAAGACCTTTTGTAAAAAAAAAAACTAAAAAAACTCTTGCAGTGCCCAATTACAAAAATGACTTGAATCTTGCAAGATCAATGTCATTATTTTACTTTTTCAACTTTTTTTGTTGAAGAATGACTTTTAAAATTACGACTTCTCTGGCAAAACTTTTTTTCTTGCCGTATCACATCTTATTCTTCTCAAAAAATTGAGGCTTTTTTCTTTATTGAGAAAAAAATCATTTTTTACAGTGGTCAGCCTTTGTTGTTGGGAACACAGCTTTTGTTTCCGATGAAAGGCCCACACCAGCAAGCGCTGTGCTGACGGAGGCAAGGAAATACCTCCCAGTACAGACGATCTTGGTAATCAAACATACCCTGTTGTTGCCAGTCGGGTCCTTGTAGTAGACCCAGTTGAGCGTCTCCACGGTGCGGTACTGAATGCTGTACTTGGTCATCCACTCGTCAGCGTCGCAGCGTCCCTGCGTGAGAATGCCTGACACCACGCCCACTTCCTTCAGGTCCAATTGGATCCACTGGTACTGGTCGTTGAACTTGGAGAGCCAAGCACACCTTGCAGACACGTCATCAATACTCTGTTGTCACGTACATAATAAGGCGTGTATAATAGCATATCATGTATTTAGGGTAAATGGCAGGACCTATATACCCGAAACCCTGGTTGTTGAGGCGGGCCCTGTTGGGGACCCAGGAGGAATACCAGCTGGTGTACTGGTCCTGATGGGAGCAACTGATCTGCTCCGACGTCACGGATCCTGATTCAAAGCCCAGCGCTTTGTGGTACGGACACTCTGTGGACCACAACAACAACATGTTGCCAAGATGTGCCAAAACATGCACAAGTCATGCCAAGGTGTTTCAAGGGATGCCAAAACATGCCAAGTCACGCCAAGTCATGCCAGGTCATGCCAAGACGTTCCATGTGATCCCAAGTCATGCCAAGACATGTCAAGATGTGCCAAGTCATGCTAAGTCATGCCAAGTTCTGCCAAAATGAGGCAAGTCATGCCAAGACATGCCAAGAGGCACCAATATGTGCCAAGTCATGCTAAATCATGCCAAGGTGTGTCAAGTCATGCCAGGTCATGCCAAGATGTTCCAAGTGATGCCAAGCCCTGCCAAGGTGTGCCAAAATGTGACCAGTCATGCTGAGCCTAGTCGTGCCAAGACATAAGTGATGCCAAGTCATGCCAAGACAAGCCAAGTCATGTAAAGACATGCTAAGACATGCCAATTGATGCCAAGTCACACCAAGTCATGCCAAGTGATGCCAAGTCATGCCAAGACATGCCAAGTCATGTAAAGACATGCTAAGACATGCCAAGTCATGCCAAGTGATGCCAAGTCATGCCAAGACATGCCGAGTGATGCTAAGCCATGCTCGGAGAGGACAAACATGGACTGAAAGTCATTCCAGGTGACCTCACCTGGCATGCAAGTCAGCAAGTAACCTTGTGAAGGCGATGGCGGCGACGGCGAGGTGGCGTCGTCGGTGGGCGGGAAGCGCGTGGGTGACTCACAGTCGCAGGTGCACGTTTGGGTGTTCCTGGTCCATGTCTCCAAGGTCTCCTGCTCCTTCTCATGGAGGACCTCCTCTTCCTGCCAAGTTAGAACGAAAGTGGAAAAGCTTTGAAAGCAACTGTGGCTGGCATTGCAGGACTTGGTGGCGTTGACACGTTTCCTCCTACCTCCTGAGTGTCAACAGCAGTCAGGGCTGGACCACACCAGAACACGCACAGAACGTCAAAAGACACATGTGAAGATTTGATTGACAAACATCTTCATGAGAGATCTTCATATTACCCTGAGACAGGATGAGGAGGAAGAGGACGGCCGCTGAACGAGTGGAGACCTTCATCTTCCTCTTCTTGCGCTGAAAATGTGAAGTGATGAGATTACAGTAATCCACTGGCCTGATGGCGTTATCTTCTCTAATGCTCCTCATTGGCTGGAGAACAACTTTGGAGGAGGAAGGATGACCTTTTTGGGAGGTAAACACGTTTTTGTCTTTCACTTTTGTCCTACCAATTACTAAATATTCTCTTTTACACCTGCAAGCAAGAACCACACTCAAATTATGTAAATAAATATCAATTTTACAGTTCAGTCTTCCCTCGCTATAACGCGGTTCACTTTACATGGCTTCGCGATTACACCGATTTTTTTTTGTGCACAATTTTTTACAGCGTAGCATGTTTTTTTTTGGGTTTTTTTTACAGCGTATGAACGCATTGTGCTCTGTGTCCTGATTCACTAAGGGAGAACCCGCATTGTCTTCTACGGCCCGATTGGCTAAGGGACTGTAGACCATCAATCAATCTCCTCCATGCCATGTGTCCTGTACAGTACAATGCGTTCAGCTTGCCAATTTTACATAACTGTTAGATTGCTAGCAGTGTGGCTCTTTAGTGCTGTATGTTTGCAAGTTTTCTCCCTGACAAAACTCACAATATCAACTAAACACTCTGCAATTGCATCCAAAAGTAACCATTGCACAAAAAATTGGAATTCTGGACATGCTGAAGGAAGGTAGAACTTACGCAGCTGTAGGGCGCCATTACAGAATAAATGAATCTTCGGTTCATACCATAAATCCATCCGTCCATTTTCTATACTGCTTCTCCTCATTAGGGTCGCAGGGGTTAGCTGGAGCCTATCCCAGCTGACTTTGAGCGACAGGCGGGGTACACCCTGGGCTGGTCACCAGCCATTAGTAGGGCATCGTACCATAAAAAGGAGGAAAATAACATAAGGAAGACAGCAGCAATAAATTTTAACAAGGATGCAAAAAAGGTTTTAACTGTCCGCAATAAGACCACGGAGAGGCCGCCTCTGCGGATGCCGGAGCAGAGGCATACATAAACAAATTTAAAGCCATCATTGAGGAAGGGGGATAAGCCTGAACAAGTTTTTAATATGGAAGAGACAGGCTTATTTTGGAAACACTACATCACTGATTCAGCCCATGGACCAAGGCCGATATCAGACATCCCTCCTAATTTGCACATTATTTACATATGATGTTGGAAAAAAAGCACAACCTTGTAGAAGAGAAGAAAAAGTGAGTAAAAACACTTTAATTATGTTTAGAACTACAGACAAACTTGATTCCTGGTTTGTCAATTTCAAATTGGCCATCACTTTATCAAAATAAAATCATTTAAATATTTTATCTCGGACAGCACCTCTCATAGTCTAGCCAGTGTAATAATTACATACGGACTCGCCTCCAGCCTCCACCTTGATCTTGCAATTAGAACTACTCGTTTATTTATCACACATCGTTCTTCCATCACGCGTTCTGACACACTGACAGGTGGGTGACCAAGTCCCAATGAGTCATTTAATGAAGATTAAGAAACATTTACGTTTTAGATCCTGCTCTGTAAAATGGCGAGATCCACCCTAGTATGAAAGAAATGTTTTCCATCTTTATTTGACTTTTTCCTTCCTTACAGTGTTACCAACATTTAACAATCAACATACAAAATAATAATACTAATATCATATCATTTATTTAAAAAAATACTAATATCATATAGATAATTAACTAGAAGTATTTACACAATGCAACATTTCTTTCAGTAATGGCATTGCTAATACATTTGATAAGACTATAACCTATATTATCATCATCACTGACTTGTCATGAATTCAACTAATTACGCAGAGAATCAAATTACCTTTAAGCTACATTGCGTGGGAGTCCCACACAATATACACTTTGTGAGTCTTGCCCACTGTCCTGTTTATTTACAACAACCAGTGTTATAAATTTAAATTTTTATGACACATACCAGTCTTTGTTTTTGGGGAACTTGAAAAATGACAAACCTGGTCTTTTGGAGCGTCTATTAGAGCAATTAATGGATGAGCAGTGTGCAGAGGACATGTTTACAATGCAATGTTTCTGGATTCTGCTCACCATCATGGAGGCCAAACCCGCGCAAAGCGTACTACGAAAGTGACATAATTTGACATGTTTGTCTCAGTTCTAGTGTCCTTGGCTTGGTATGAATCTATGTATATGCTTTATCTCGTCCAATCCGCGTCGCTGGTCTTTGATTGACGTCCATAACAGCCATACAGCGGGGTGTCACTGATTTTGATCATGGAGAGGGTGGAAATTAAGACTTAGCCAATGAACTATCAACTTCCGCGTTTCTCTGGCCAATCAGGAAGTTTCTGGCGATCAGCAGAAGCTGCGGGCGGTGATGGCTGGCACATTTCTTCTTCTGAGGGAAAAGCAGTGTTAATGTAAAGGTAACAAGTTTTTTTTTTACTTTTAACATTCGACGTTAGGCTGACGGTTGGTTACTGGGGGTTGTGTTTTCTAAAAAGCTAGTAATCGCCGAATAACGGCGACTTTACTTCCGTTAAGCGTTGTTATAGTGGTCTTGAGACGAGTCATGTCACTTCCATATTATTTTAATATGTCACCTTTACTTCTTACCTTTTTCCTCTTTCAACCTTCATTAACTGACTTTGGCTTGTTGGTTTTCTACACTTTCTGTTTGGCATCGAGAAAACGTGTTGATGTGAAATTTATCCACTTGTTCCCCTTTCTGTCCTATAAGCGCCTTTGGTTAGGACTTTGTGTCCATTGCGTCTCACCATGTCCGTTTTTCATTGCAGATGCAGTTCATGCTTCTTTTCAGCAGACAGGGCAAGCTTCGACTCCAGAAGTGGTACGTGCCGCTGTCTGATAAGGAGAAGAAGAAGATCACCAGAGAGTTGGTGCAGACCATCCTGGCCCGCAAACCCAAAATGTGTAGCTTCCTGGAGTGGAGAGATCTGAAGATCGTGTACAAGAGGCAAGTAGAATCAAAACAATCGAATAGTGGCCTCTGCTGTTGACAGTTGGCGTCATCACAGTCACATGACGGCGTGTCAGTCAACGCAAAGGTCTTCCATTGATGGCATTTTATGTTTTTGTTCTCCTCCCCCCAAGTAGCGCAAGAGCTGACATAATACAGCAGTCGGCAGGCTCCACCAATCTGTACGTGTCTCCTTCGCATAAACGCCTGCTACTCTGTGCAGTTGATGAGCAAAATGCCCGTGGCCACAGTTTGGGTTGGTGTTTACATAACTGATGGCAGATTAGCGTGAGGTGTGAGCCCCCTGAATAGTGTGACATCACGCTAGCACAAAACCACTTTATTATTTAGACCAGGGGTGTCATTAGCACTGGGGCCATGCTGCACATTGGAGAAATAACATTAAACCAAAAACAAAAAATGTTTCAAAAAGTAGCACAAAAAGGCAAAATGTCAAGAGAAGGAGATAAAAGTTGATTAAAAAAAAGTTTTGTCTTAAAATTTATATAAAGTTTTTTTAATCCTCTTTACAAAATTAAAAAATACTGAAAATGATCAAAGTGGCCCCCCCGCATCATTTGATTTTCAGTATGCGATTAGATGAACCAACAAAATATCACAATCAAGTTCTGACTTGAAAAGAACACTTTGCCTCTGCCGGTTCTGTCATACTCCCCCTAGACCAGGGGTGCTCACACTTTTTTAGACTGCGAGCCACTTTTAAAATGACCCAAAGATCCCAAAGATCTACCAACTTCTATAAATATAGAAAGTATATATATATATTTGCTATATTTATTTAAAAAAAATATGAGTAGGTATTTATGTACATTATACATGTACTGTATATCAGTAGTGCACGCACTTTCTCAGCATGCAAGTACAAGTCAAAATGATCTACGTCTTTCTATAAAACATATAACATATACAAAATGTAACCAGTAAACTCTGAAATTCTATTGTAAATAATAATGATTAGTATTTCACATTCACATTGTCAAAGTTTACAGGTCATCAAAGTAGTTGCTATCATAATTCACTTCAATATGGAAATAAAGATAATTCCACATAACTCCTAAATAGTTGTGTACATAACCAGAGTACTGTTAATATGTCAGTCAAATTAGCTATGCAACGTTCATTAGGGCACACAGTTCATGTATTACATCCAGTTAGCATTTGCTATCAAACATTACCCATATACAAGAATTGAAAATGATGATGCAAAAGACAATGCAGCCCAAGTCAAGGCAACATATTGAAAAGGTTTCACTAATGGGCACATTTTTAATTTCATCATGAAATAATAGTTTAAGAGGCGAACGTGTAGAAAACACTGATTTCTGTAGTAGAGTTCATGATGCCACGCAAAGCCAGTAAACAATACACTTTTTTTTTCTACATACCTAGCCGCTGCAAGTGAACAGATCACTTTTGTTGTAGATATAGACATCTTACCGCTGAGTTAGTTCATCCATAATCACAATAATAAAGATTAAAGTTACATCTTCGTGTGTAGCTTCAAACGCAAGCGCGAATCAGGAGGGGAGCTTAATGTCAGCTGACTGATGTCATATGACAACTACAAAGTGACGTTTACACGATCAACCCGGGGTAAACGTTTTTGGTTGCGGGATAAAAGTTCCTGATTCTGGGGTAAAACTTTTTTGTTCAGGCGTAGAAGTTTTTGGTTTTGGGGTAAAAGTTCCTGGTTTTGGTGTGAAGTTCTTATGGTAGAAACAGATTTGCCAACCTTGAAGAAATTATGAGTCTAGTGCACCTGCCTCTCACACACCCCTGATACCGCACTGCGCCCCACTCAAGGGGCCTGCCCCACCATTTGAGAAACACTGGCCTATGCTAATCAGGCAGCTTTTCAGTGTTGCATTCTGTAGTGCACAATGAACCAACATTATTTTTTGGACAAACCAACTGATTACAGCAAGTGCAAAATCAACGTAACTTTGTCAGATTGAGCTACGCAGGAAACAGTAAGCTCGTCCTCCAGGTGCTGTGCATTTTTGACGGAAATATGAATAAAATGCTAATGTGGCTACATGGAAGTGGCTATCTGCTTGTATTTGTACTCCTCTCAAATAGACAGCCAACCTCCAATAAGGCCCGGTGCTTTCTTCTGTTTAATCATGTTATTCATCTACCCACATTGATTGATGAAGTCATTGTGTTTGAGGGGAAGTGGCTTCCTGTGATGTCTGAATTTCCCTGCGCCTTCCTGTCCCGCTGGCGGGATCAACAGAGGACTGCCTTTGTTAGCCGGTGGTCACATGATGCTTTAAGAGCATGCAAGGGATTATCTGCGCTAAAGAACCTGCGGCAGGATGTGGTTTACCCCCCTCATGATAATGCCGATGTACCGTGTGACTCTGTGACATTTACATATTACATAAGGTCAGTGTAAAGAAAAAAAAATAATCTAAAACGTTTTTAAGTTCAAATAATTTTAAAAAATTCTATATGACTTTATTTTTTTTCTCACCTGTATTTTTTCATCTTTAATACTATTACTACTAATAATAGTAATAATATATCATAGGG
Organism: Dunckerocampus dactyliophorus; assembly: GCF_027744805.1. Lineage (NCBI taxonomy): Eukaryota > Metazoa > Chordata > Actinopteri > Syngnathiformes > Syngnathidae > Dunckerocampus > Dunckerocampus dactyliophorus. The sequence goes on from NC_072828.1 coordinate 4,757,002, forward strand.
GCTGCACGGTGGTCTTGTGGTTAGCATGTTGGCCACACAGTCACAATCTGGAGATCGGGAAGATCTGGGTTCGATTCTCCCTTAGGCATTTCTGTGTGGAGTTTGCATGTTCTCCCCGTGTGTGTGTGTGTGAGTTTTCTCCGGGTACTCCGGTTTCCTCCCACATTCCAAAAACATGCATGTTAGGTTAATTGGCGACTCTAAATTGTCCATAGGTATGAATGGTTGTTTGTCTATATACCAGTCCCCGCCTGTCGCCCAAAGTCTATCCAGCGGGGGTATGCTGGATAGGCTCCAGCATACCCCCGCGACCCTAATTGGGAGAAGTGGTATAGAAAATGGATGGATGGACTATATTGTAGCTGCACACTTTTTTAAGTATTTTATCATGTATAATACTAATAATAGTAGTGATATTAATGATACTAATATAATGTAGCACACGTGTCTTATTTTCTCACGTATAAGACAAATAATACTACTAATAGTCATTAAACAAATGTCCGGAGAAGACTTTGTCAAGCCTCCCTTGTTTGCGTGCGGTGTTGCAGATACGCCAGCTTGTACTTCTGCTGCGCCATCGAGGACCAGGACAACGAGCTGATCACGCTGGAGATCATCCACAGATACGTGGAGCTGCTGGACAAATACTTCGGCAGCGTGAGCCACTTGGCGCTTATCTCCACCACTCGCTCCCCTTTCGGTCGTAACACTTGTCCTTTGTGCGGACAGGTTTGTGAGCTGGACATCATCTTCAACTTTGAGAAGGCCTACTTCATCCTGGATGAGTTCCTGTTGGGTGGCGAGGCTCAAGAGACATCCAAGAAGAACGTGCTGAAAGCCATCGAGCAGGCTGACCTGCTGCAGGAGGTGAGGGAATTTAATTTGTTTCTTTTTGTGAGGGGCTACACGGTGGCCTAGTTATTAGCATGTTGGCCACACAGTCAGGAGATCTGGAATGTTTGAGTTTGTATCTCTGTTTGGGCATCTCTGTGTGGAGTTTGCATGTTCTCCCCGTGCATGCGGGGGTGTTCTTCAGGTACTCCGGTTTCCTACATTCTAAAAACATGCATGTTAGTAGGCCTGTCACGATAATCAATAACTTGCATTTCCACTCCACATCAGTAGAACGAGCCCTGGAGAACAATATGTAAAAATTCTGTATTGTAGTTTTAAGAGTGTCAAAGGACTATACAACAAAAAGAACTATAATTTAATATCAATTGATTCTTCTTTTTTTTGGGGGGGGGGTCTGCATGCTTATATTCCTTTTTATCCTCAAGCTTGCTATTGTTCTGATTGCCTTTTTCCTGTCTCCTCAGCGTCTAAATCACATTTCTGTCTTTGCTTGTGTATTCTTTTGCTTTTTTGGTGCAACTTGCAGAACATAGACTCTCAGATGCGCATGTTTGCAGGTACCCTTTGCCGTTAAACCCTCATGCTAGTAGTGTTAGTGCAGTAGAAGTAAACACAGTAGATCCACTAAAAGGCTGTAAACCCTTTAGACCAGGGGTGTCCAAATGTTTTCCCAGTGAGGGCCACATAGTGAAAAATGAAAGCATGCAACTTTGCCACTATAATATTTTGTAAAGCAACAATATGCTATCAAATGATATATATTTCAAGAAAAAACTCCATCTCAGCTTTGTCATGTAGGTGGAAAAAGCCTATTATTAATATCAACTTTACTCGGGTTTTTTTACATTTCCAAATATTTCTTTCTTCTGAAATAATCTTTGTAAATGTTCTTTTTTTTTAATATTTTGACTTTATTCACATAATATTATAACTTTTTCCCCAAATCTAAATAAAAAAATGGCAACTTCATTTTGTCATGTTTCTCACAATATTATGACTTTAAAAAAAAAAAAACATACTTTTTCTATAATATTCCAACCCATGCTACTAAAATGACATTATTTTTCTTCATATAACAAATTTATTCTCGTAGAAATTGCAACTTTTTTTTCTTGTTAGAATACAAGTTTTTTTCTGTTAATCTTTTGGCTTTACTCTTGTAAAATTACAGTTGTTTTTTTGCCATTTCTGTTTTTCTGGTGTCATTGTTTTTTTTCTTCCTGTAAATTTTCTTTTTGTAATTATGTCTTTATTCCTATAATATTTTGACTTTATTTTTGTAAGATTATAGCTTTCTCCGCAACCTAATTTTCCAAATATTACAACTTTATTCGTTGTTTTGTTTGTCGTAATATTATTGCTTGAAGAAAAAAGTTTTTTTTCTTTAATATTTCAACTTTATGCCCATAAAATACATTTTTTCTCATAATATTACGTTATACTCGTAAAATTACAACTTTTTCATGTTCGATGACAGCTTTTTTTTGTTAATATTTTGACTTTATTGTTGATTTTCCAACTATTTCAACTTTCTTTTTGTAAAATTTCTCATATTTTTGAATTTATTTCTATAATATAATTTTTTCCTCGACCTAACCAAAAATTAAAACGTATTATGACAAAAAATTTAAATTAAATTTTTTTCATAATATTCCAACTTAAAAAAAACATGTTTATTTAATATTTCAGTATTATGCTAGTAAAATTATGTAATTTTTTCCTCATATGTTATTCTTGTAAAATTACGATTTTCTCATTACAACTTTTTTCTCTTAATATTTTGATTTTATTCTTGTAACATGACTGCTGATTTTTCCATTTTTGCTGTTCTTGTTGTTTTTTTTTTTAGTTTTCTTGTTAAATTATGTTTTTAGAATGTGCTGCTAGCCAATTAAAAAAAAAAACACCCACAGGGCCGCAAATGGCCCTCAGCCCATATTTTGGACACCCCTGCTTTAGACCATTATTCAGTTTTACCAGTTACTTTTTGACAGCACTCTATACTCTACTACTACTATTACTACTACTACTACGACTACTACTACTACAACTACAGTGGCTATAGGAAGTGAACATCCCATGTTAAAATTTTCTCAAGGCATTGAACCAATCGCAGCTGGACAGCTTGCCAGTCATCTGGGCAGGCTTCATCAGTTCAGAATTGATGTAATGTGCTCTCACTTTCTGCTTCCTGTGAGTAGGCAAGTACTGTAGCTTATTTTTGAAGTACGTGTAGCTGGTTCATATTTTTCTTGGGAAGACCTGAAAGGAGAGCGCTATAATGGTCAAGCATGGGCGAAGTATCTGCACTGGCTCGGGACAGAAATGGTGTCACTCTAGCAATGTTCCTTAAATGGTAAAATCCTATCCTAGTCATGGACCTGATGCATGGTTTAAAGTCAAGTTCACAGTCAAAGAGCACACCAAGACTTTTAACTTGCTTACTAGGTTTGAGGGAGAGTGTTTGGTGCTTAGCTTTTGACCCTTTTTCTCTGACTTGAGCCTGATAACAAGAGCATCGGTTTTGTCCTGGTTGAGCTGGAGAAAGTTAGCAGCCACCCAGGACTTAATTTGTAAAATACTTTTCAAAAGAGTGTCGATAGGGTTCAGGTCGTCAGGGGACATGGCAAGTTACAGCTGGGTATGGTCAGCATAAGTATGGAGGTTTATATCGTGTCTCCTGATGACCCGTCCCAGAGGCAGTATGTACAGTAAATATTAAAAAGAATCCGACCAAATATTGAACCTTGAGGACCACCACATATTTCCTTGATGACTGTTCTCCTATGCTGACATAAACTTTGTTTGTTAAATAAGATGTCCATTCATCCATCTTTTTCTGCTTATCTGATTTTGCGTCGTGGGGGTAGCAGCAGAGGTCAGACTTCTCTCTCCCAGGATGCTTCATACAGTACACCCCCGGCGGATCTGAGGTGTTTCCAGGACACGTTGGAGATACAATGTGCCCTGAGCACCTGCCCTAAAACAGTTCCCAAAAGATCAACTAAATTGAAAAAGTCTATCCGAGTGATCCAATAGAACTAAAACTGAAAGCTTTTTCATGTCCATATTGGACATCCAATACCTTTACCAGTGCTGTCTCTGTGCTATGGCAAGCTGTAAAACCAGACTGCTAAACTTAGAAAACATGGTTAGAATGAATGAAATCATTAAGCTGGTTCAAAACAAGTTTCTGTTAAATGTTTTTTATGAAGGGCAAGTTGGACACTGATGTGTAGGTGCTGGGAAGGGATGTGTTTAAATGATTTCTCATTGAAAGGGGTCTAAGTAAAGCTGTTGGGAAAACATCTGTCTGGAGAATAATTTACAATATTAAGATCTTCTAGTCTCTACTAAATCTTGAGATGTCCTATTTAGTCTTTGATCTTAACTAATTAAGCCTGGGGCAAAACGTCTGAGAGGCGAAACGTCTGCTCAGAAAATCTGAACAGCCCAGTTGCGATCGATTTAGAGACTACATGGGACAGCTCGCAGCCACACCAGAGTAGCTCTAGTCTCACTTCAGACTAGAGCTGTCCTATATAGTCTTTGAGCATGAACTGATGAAGCCTACTGAGATGAGAGGCAAAACGTCTGCTCAGAAAATCTGGACAGTTCAGTTGCGATCTATTTAAAAGACTATATGGGACATCCCAAACTCTCTGACTTGAGACCAGAGCTCTCCATTCTGGAGAATGACTACAGTGGAATAGATGGGACAGCTCGAGCTCTAATGAGACTAGACCTCAACATGCCAACAGTCTCTAGTTAGACTAGAGCTGTCCTATCTTGTCTTTTAGCATAAAATGATGAAGCCTGTTGGGATGAGAGGTGAAACGTTTGCTGAACAATTGCGATTAGATTCAAAGACTAGATGGGACAGCTCTGTGTTATGGGATGTGATTGACTCAAAGAGTCCAGTCTTTGACTCTAGTCGAATCAGACTACATCAGTCCTATTTAGTCTTTGAGCATAAGCTGATGAAGCCTGCTCGGAACAAAGGCGAAAATGTCTGCTCAGAAAATCTGAACAGTCCATTTGTGATCGATTCAAAGACTAGATGGGACAGCTCTAGTCCGCACTAGAGACTGACCAGAGTAGACGAGGTAGGGCAGCTGTAGACTCCTATGTAGTCCTTACTTGTCCTAGCTAGTCTTTCAGCTTGAATTAATGAAGCCTGTTCGAATGAGAGTTGAAACATCTACTCAGAAAATCTGAGCAGTCCAGTTGTGCTTGATTCAATGCCCTGTATGAATGAGCATGACGTGCGTCGGTTGGATGCAGTTGAGGCACATGTCACTATGAATGAGAGTACGTATCCACAGACATGCCGCTGATAAAATACTACATTTTTCCTAATAGAACACAAAATATCATTGCAAAATTCATTATGACAAAATCAGTATAATCCAGTTCAGACAACATTTTCTCCATATTTATTTGTGTTTTTTTTTGTTAAACAATTGATCTATGTTTGTTTTTGGTATTTTTATGGTGTGTTGACTGCTCTAGAGCCACTGTTTTGCAATGACAGTCATTCCTCTGTTGTATGCTACTGTACGTGAGCCAAAGACACTTCATATTGTTATGAAGTGGTGAGTCAACACTCGCTGGGAACATAAAGTCATGTGAGGTAAGTCATAAATGGAATGAAATGTGCCAGAAAATTAGTCATGAGAGGATACCACGTTGGCTGCAAACCAAGCGGAGCCTTTCCAAGTTCCATAGTCCCAATGTGGACAAGCTGTCAATCAATGATTTACAAGCGGCATCCAAATATAACTTTCCCTTGACTTATTTGTGTGGCGCAATGTAAGTTAAAGAGCAGAATGGGACTGTCAGGTGGGGTGCAGGAGGTTCTGATTGGCTCACTTGCATATTCATAGCACCAGACTGAAGAATGGCGAGCTGAATAAATGCCGCACAGATGGCATGTTCAGGGTGACAGCTGTCCAATGTTGCCAATTCCTCAGTAAGCAAAGTAGCTATTGGCTGACCTCATTCGCGTAATTTGACATTTCCTATGTCGGCACGAATTGTTCACGCACGCCTTCTCCTCAGATTTTGCAACAACATTTGTAATAAAAGTGATTCCAGCTTCAGTGATGCCGCCCTTCTCTCTTCAATTGCCATTGGGCTGCCATCCGCCAGGGCTGCCCTTTGTCACCACCACTACTACTACTATTGGATCATGTTTTCCCTTGCCCGGACGCAGGTCACTGGGGCCCCCCTCTGGAGCCAGGCCTGGAGGTGGGGCACGATAGCGAGCGTCTGGAGGCCGGGCTTACGCCCATGGGGCCCGGCCGGGCGCAGCCTGAAAAGACGACATGGGTCCCCTCTCCAATGAGCTCACCACTGATGAGAGGTGCCAAAGGGGTCAGGTGCCAAGGAGAACGAGAGGGTAGTTTCCCTCCGCCTTTGAGTGGAGGGACAGGTCTTGACTGTTGTTTGTGCTTATGTGCCAAACAGCAGTTCAGAATACCCACCCTTTTTGGAGTCTCTTTAGGAAGTACTGGAGAGTGCTTGTTTCCTTGTTCTGCTGGGGGACTTCAACGCTCACGTTGGCAGCGACAGTGAGACCTGGAGAGGCGTGATTGGGAGGAACAGCCCCCCTGATCTGAATCCGAGCGGTGCTTTGTTATTGGACTTCTGTGCTCGTCACAGATTGTCGATAACAAACACAATGTTCAAGCATAAGGTTGTCCACATGTGCACTTGGCACCAGGACACACTAGGCCGCACTCCATGATTGACTTTGTGGTCGTATCATCGGACTTGCAGCCATATGTTTTGGACACTCGGGTGAAGAGAGGGGCGGAGCTGTCAACCGATCACCACCTGGTGGTAAATTGGCTGCGATGGTGGGCGAGCATGCCGGTCAGACCTGGCAGGACCAAACGTATTGAGAGGGTCTGCTGGGAACGACTGGCAGAGTCCCCTGAGTTTCAACTCCCACTTCCGTGTTCTGAGGGAGATGGCGGACATGAGTCTGAATGGGCCACGTTCCGTGCCTCCATTGTCGAGGCAGCTGATCGGAGCTGTAGCCGTAAGGTGGTCTGTACCTGTCGCGGTAATCCCAGAACCCGTTGGTGGTAGGGATGACATCAAGCTGAAGAAGGAGTCCTATCTGGCCTTTTTGGCTCATGGGACTCCGGAAGCAGCTGACAGGTATCGGCAGGCCAAGCAGTCTGCGGCTCTGACAGTCACTGATGCAAAAACTCGGACATGGGAGGAGTTTGGAGAAGCCATGGAGAACGACTTCCCGACGGCTTTGAAGAGATTCTGCACCATCATTCGGCGTCTCGGGAAGGGGAAGCAGTGCACAGTCAACACCGTGTATGGTGTGCTGCTGACCTCGACTCGGGATGTTGTGGATCAGTGGAAAGAATACTTTGAAGACCTCCTCAATCCCACCGACGCGTCTTCCTATGAGGAAGCAGAGCCTGGGGACTCCACGGTGGGTTCTCCTATCTCTGGGGCTGAGGTTGATGAGGTTGTCAAAAAGCTCCTCAGTGGCAGGGCCCCGGGGGTGGATGAGATCTGCCCGGAGTTCATTAAGGCCATGGATGCTGTAGGCGTGGCTTGGTTGACACGACTCTGCAGCATCGCGTGGACATCGGGGGCAGTACCTCTGGATTGGCAGACAGGGGTGGTGGTCCCCCTTTTTAAAAAGGGGGACAGGAGGGTGTGTTCCAACTATCGTGGAATCACACTCCTCAGCCTCTCTGGTAAGGTCTATTCAGGGGTTCTGGAGAGGAGGATCCGCCGGATAGTTGAGCAGTGTGGTTTTCGACCTGGTCGTGGAACTGTGGATCAGCTCTACACTCTCAGCAGGATCCTTGAGGGTGCATGGGAGGTGCATGGGAGTTTGCCTAACCAGTCTACATGTGTTTGGTTCCTCGAGGAATTCTGTGGGAAGTACTCCGGGAGTATGGGGTATTGGACCAGCTAATTCAGGCTGTTCGTTCCCTGTGTGACCGGTGTCAAAGTTTGGTTAGCATTGCCGCCAATAAGTCGAACCCATTTCCAGTGAGGGTTGGACTCCGCCAGGGCTGCCCTTTGTCACCAATTCTGTTCATTATTTTTATAGACAGAATTTCTCGGTGCAGCCAGGGCGTTGAGGGGTTCCGGTTTGGTGGCTGCAGGGTTGAGTCTCTGCTTTTTGCAGATGATGTGGTTCTGCTGGCTTCATTGAGCTGTGAACTTCAACTTTCACTGGATTGGTCGCAGCCAAGTGTGAAGCGGCCGGGATGAGAATCAGCACCTCCAAGTCCGAGTCCATGGTTCTCGCCCTGAAAAGGGTGGAGTGCCATCTCCGGGTCGGGGAGAGATCCTGACCCAAGTGGAGGAGTTTAGGTACCTCGGGGTCTTGTTCGCGAGTGAGGGAATGATGGAACGTGAGATCAACAAGCGAATTGGTGTGGCGTCTGCAGTGATGTGGACTCTACATCCGTCTGTTGTGGTGAAGAGAGACCTCAGCCAAAAGGCAAAGCTCTCAAATTACCGGTCGATCTACGTTCCTACCCTCACCTATGGTCATGAGCTTTGGGTAGTTACCCAAAGGACAAGATCGCGGGTACAAGCGGCCAAAATGAGTTTTCTCCGTAGGGTGGCTGGACTCTCCCTTTAGAGATAAGGTGAGAAGCACTGTCATCTGGGAGAGACTCGGAGTACAACCGCTACTCCTCCGCATTGAGAGGAGCCAGATGAGGTGGCTTGGGCATCTGGTCAGGATGCCTCCCGGACGCCTCCATGGGGAGGTGTTCAGGGCAAGTCCGACCGGTAAAAGGCCTCGGGGAAGACCCAGGACACGTTGGAGGGACTATGTTTCCCAACTGGCCTGGGAACGCCTCGGGATCCGCCGGGAGGAGCTGGACGAAGTGGCCGGGGAGAGGAAAATCTGGGCCTCCCTGCTTAGGCTGTTGCCCCCGCGACCCGATCTCGGATAAGCGGTAGAAGATGGATGGAAAATTGCTATATTTGTGACTTTTTTACAAAAGGGAACCTAGAGGCGTCTGAATGCAATCATCCTTTGTTTATCACTGTGAATTGGTTTCGTGATAAGTTAAGTTTTTTAGGATTTCTTATTTATTAATGGAATATTTTGGTAGTCAGAGCATAGAAAACCTATTTACCACCTGCTAAATAGGCATTTTAACATTATTAGAGCCCTCGAGACATGAAATAACACCCCAGTCACCTTTACACTCCTATTACCCAGTATTGTAGACATAATAAGACATAAATAAGACTCGTGCTCACGTGTGTTGCTGTAGATGTGTTCCCGGGGGTGCAGTCGTGTCGGGGTTCAACGTTGAGCCTTAGCTTGGCATGGGTTAAGGCCGCAACAGTAGCCCGTGTTTGGGATTATTATGCCTGTTGTTAGATAATTCAAAGCTGCAATAAATGCTTGTCTGGTAGTTGTGTGTCTCATCCAACATTACAGTAATATTACTGACCACTGTAGAATACTACATATCATTTATCATTCTTTTTTTAATGCGTCATTTGAATGTCTTATATTTGTATTTTACTTCATTTAGACATTTTTATTCTTGAAAATGCTTGATTTAGGCAAAAATACGTAAAGTATACTTCAATGTACATATTTTAATAGGCTGTATTCAACAGCAAAACAGCATGATTTATTAAGAATAGTAAAAGTAGCGAGGGATTACTGTACTGGCCATATATAGAGAGAAAGTGGCAAAGTTGGCAACGCTGATCCCCCCTGCTACGTCTTCTTATTCTCTGGCAGACCAGGTGCATATGAGGAGTGTTCAAGGAATTTAGAAATTTTGCATCACCACAGTTCTTATGTGAGACATGAACACACGTCTTTCTCTTTTGTGTGCATTTTAAATGTATAAAAACAGCTAAAAAGAGGCAGCTAAGATTGCACAAAATGGGACGTACCTACTCCGCCTCTACCCATCTGAGTCTCAAAGTGTACACTAGGATAAAAAAAAGTTGCTTCATTTTAGCGCTTAAAAAAAAATGTAAGAAAAATGAATGCTTGCTAAATATAGCGACAAGTTTACAACAGTGGCGACATGAACCATGTCTGCATGAACACAAGGCACTTTAGTCCACAGTCTGTGCTATTTGGACATGTTGCATGATCAGATGACAATAGTTCAAGTTGTAAGAACCTTACCGCCTGCGCCAAGTGGTTTCTTACTAACATCAGCGGAGCCACTTGGATGAATGATTGCATTTGCAGAATATATGCTTCCCAGGAGCTGCTCGTTTGTGTTGAGCCAGTTTGCAGGTCTTGGATGAAATGATGTCCCAGAAGCTTTCACACTTGGCTTGTTTATGACATCCCAAAATGAAGCAGAGAGAACGAGGACAGTCCAGGAGCTTACGTCGATTGCTTTTTATGTACTCTCAGGTATGGCGGTCCCAAATGTCACCTCAGAGTCTTCTGGTCTCTTCCAGAACTTGACCCGCTGAGGTGAATACTCCATGTGGATTTAGGTCACTAGTACTAGTACTAAAAGAGCCCTGTAGTCGAAACAGATTCCAAAGATCACTGTCTTTTAACATCTGTAGTCTCTGTAGTTCATGTCAAGTCCTTCTGGTTTACTTTCTGGACCAGTGCTCTTGGTTGGGTTGAAGCCTAGTGCAGTCGTCCAGGTCAAGTATCTGTTTTAGTGCACCTGCTCCCTTGTCCAGTGTTTGTATTCTGGTTCCTGTGCCAGCACTCCTTCTCTGGTTGCAGGTCTGGTGTTCCTGGTACAGTGCTCTTTGTCTGTTTCCTGTTCCATTGCTTCTGATTTGGTTTGTAGCCCAGTGTTCCTGGTCTGGCTCTAGGCCAAGTGTTCTAGCTATGATTTTGGGACCAGTGTTCCTTGTCTGTTCGGCTCCAGTTCAGTACTTCTGGCATGGTTCCGAGCTCAGTGCTCCTTATCTGGTTCCTGTTCCAGTGCTATTGGTCAGGTTTCAGTTCCAGTGCTACTGATCTGGTTCCTGTTCCAGTGCTCCTAGACTGGTCCCTGGTCCAGTATTTCCCGTTAGGTTCCTGGTTTGGTGGTACTGGTCAGTTTTGTGGTCAAATGGTCATGGTCTGGGTCCAGGTCCAGGTCCAGTTTTCCTGGTTGGGTTCTTGGTTCCTTGCTCTGGCTTCCTGGTCCTGTCTCCCTCAGTCATGGTCCTGACTGCTCCTGGTTAGATTACAGGCACAACACTCTTTGTCTGGTTCCTTGTCCAACCCCTTACCCTTCACCCCATAAGTCCTGTTTGTTCATGTAAGACAGGGGTGTCCAAACCTTTTCCAGTGAGGGCCACATAAAATGAAAGGATGCATATTTGCCACTTTGATATTTTGTAAAGATATGCTAAGAAGTTATATGTACATATTTTTTTTTTTCAGAAAAAAATGCATCTCAGCTTTGTGATATAGGTGAAAAAAGCCCATTATTAGTTTAAAGGATTAGTAATACTAATAATACGGTCTTTGCCCTTTTTTTCCCATTTTTGCTGTTTTTTTTTTTTTTTTTTTTTTTTTTGCATTTTCCAATTATCTCAACTTCCTTCTGGTAAATTCTCTTCTTATAATTATGATTTTATTCCCAGAAAATGTTTACTTTATTCTCATAACATTAAGACTTTTTTCCAAACCTAATTTTCCATTTTTTTGTTTTGTTTACTCACAATAATATGACTTGAAAAAAATAACATCTATTTTTTTATACAGTATTTCCACTCTGTGCTACTAAAATGACTTTTTTTTGTCATACGAATTTATTCTCGTAAAATTGCGACATTTTATTAGAATATGACTTCTGTAATGTTTTGACTTTATTCTTGTAAAATATTTTTTCAATTCAATTTTCAATTCAACTTTCAGATTTGTTCTAGTAAATTTTCTTCTCCTAATTATGACTTTATCCCCATAATTTTTTACTTTATTCTCATATTTAAACATTTTCCGCAACTAAATTTTACAAAAATTACAACATTATTGTTTTGTTAGTTTTTCATAATATATTTTATTTTATTTTAATATGAATTTAAAAAAAATAGGTTTTTCTTTCATGTCTAAACTTTATGCTATTAAAATTACGTTATTTTTCCTCATAATATTAAGACGTTAATTCTTGTTATTCTTTGGTACTGTTTTTTTGTTTTGTTTTAGGTTGCTTGTTAAATGATGTTTTTAGAATGTGCCGTGGGCCAATACAAAAACGAAACAAAAACCAGATGTACCCGGGCCGCACTTTGGACACCCCTGATGTAAGACAACATGATGATGTATTATGTAACCGTGTGTCATGTCATGTGTGTTTATGACTGTGATGTAGTATTCTTTGCATGGAGATATCTGAATACTTTATATCTCTTCTGTAATAAATCTCCTTCCAGCTTGTTTTAAAAAGCAGTTTGTCTCCCTCAGCCCCGTCATGAGTACTTTACCGTACCCGTGTACTGAACGGCTGCCATGGCTGCTTCTGCTGCTGCTGCTGCTGCTGCTGTCCTCCATGCATGCTCCATGTCCTTGTCCTTAGCACTGTGGACGCTATCCTGCTCAACTGGCGCGACACAACAATGCTTACAATGTCCCTACAGTACAACTTCTTGGACTCATCAAACCTCCATTGGCTGTTTCTGTAACCCTCTAACGAGGGAGTCATTGCCCAGCAATGCAACATTTCTCATAATCATTCATGTAAATCAGGTGTCCACGCATTTTGCAGCAAGATAGAAGAAAAATAGATGTGCTAAGAAGCTATATATATTTCAAGATAAAAAAAACGCATCTCAGCTTTGTCATAGAGTTGAAAAAGTGTATTCTTTCCCGCCATTTTTGCTATTGTTGTTTTTGTTTAGATTTCCCAAATATTTCACCTTTCTTCTAGTCAATCTTCTTCTTTTAATTATGACTTTATTCCCATAATATTTTGACTTTATTCCCATAATATTTTTACTTTATTCCAAAAATTTTTGTCCTTTGTTTTGTTTGTTTCTCATAATATTACTGCTTGAAAAAATAACTTTTTTTTTCTTTAATAATTCAAGTCTGTGCTACTAAGTGACATTATTTTTCTTCATATTAAGAGTTTATTTTTGCAAAACTGTGAATTTTTTTCTCGTTAGAATAAGACGACTTTCAGCCAAGGGCCGCAAATGGGCCTCCGGGCTGCACTTTGGGCATCAAACGCGCTAGACAAAGTAGCTTTGGCATCCAAACTTTTTCCATCATACCTTTAAAAAAAAAAAAAAATTAAAACGCATAAGAACCAAACCAGTGTAGGTCAAGATGCTTTCTGCTAATCCAAGGCTGTCCAAAATGCGTCCTAGGGTTTATTTTCTAACCGGAGCTCATTTTTTATTCAATGCAATTAAATTTTCTTTAAATTGTGCCAAATCACAATCTTGAAGTACTTTATACATGGAGCAGGTATACTGTAGAACCAGACTCCTCATACATTCAGGAGAAACCAAGAGATAGGGGTGTGTGCCCAATTCAAGACCTTGTCTACATGGGAGCGCTCCTGAGGTTTGGAAAACTTTTTTTTTTTTTGACCGGTTGTAGAAAAAATCTCGTACACAAAGGGTTGGTAACACAGTGTCAGTAAACAGACACAACCGCAGGACACACCAAAACGATAGAAGAACGAAAGCATGCTTGTAAACTCTGTTGTCCGCTACACGGCAAACAAGAAGATGGCAAATACCACAGTCAGAGACTGACGACCATGTGGGATTACTAAAATATTGACTCCCGTTGCACAAAATCCTTGAAACTGTGACAAACACGTTAAGGAGAACACACAACACATCAATCTACTTCTGTAAACACACGGAAATGTGCACAACGTTGTGGTTTTGCGCATGCAAAAACCACAACAATAATAAATTGTTAATCATAACAATAATAAATTGTTGAATAAAATAAATTCAAGACACCTACAACACCGTTTCTGTGTGGATGAAAGGCCGAAACCGTAAAATACTTGGCATTTCCACCAGAAAACATTCCTGTGTGGACAGTCTTACCCTTACCGACCATTACTGGGGGCAATGTTTACACCACGGGTGTTCAAAGTGTGGCACGCGGCTGTTTTTTTTTTTTTTTTTTTTTTTTTTTGGCCCAAAATATAATTTCATAAGAAAATTTTAAGAAAACAACAAAAATTGAAAAATCAGCAGTCATTTTACAAGAACAATTTTATTTTTATTTATTTTACCTTTATTTTACCAGGTAAGATCAATTGAGAACAGTTTCTCATTTTCAATAAAGTGAAAATATTAAGAGAACAAAGTAGTAATCTAAGGAAAAACATCAACATTTATTATCAAAGTTGAAATATGAAAGAAAAAAGCCGTTATTAAAAAAAGAATGTTATGAGAAACAAACAAAGCAACGCGTCTGTGTAGGCTCTCAGTCGTACAGGAGTTGTCCATCGAGGAAAAGGCTTCTTGAGACGTCATCTGTACTTCTGTGTAGAAGGTGTCGGACGTTTTGCTCCTCATCCGAAGAGCTTTGTCAGCAAACTAATAAGTGCTGGCAGCTTAGGCCTTAAATACAGTAAGAGTGGGCGGAATTGGTGTGCCAACACCCTCCTCCTATTGGTTCGTTACACTAAGCCTGGGCGGAGCAGTGGTATAATCCTATCCTGTTATTCACACCTACGATAAAAGGGAAGTGTCGCTCCCTGAATTGGGTATGAACGACTCTGATACTGGCTTGTTAGCATCTATTGTTCTGGCTCGGCCCTGCCTTCACCTCATTTGCAAGACTAAGAGCTGTGGGTTTTGGTCTCAGTAACCTGCTGAACACAGGGTCCAAATTAAACCTCAAACCACCATTCCGATTCAATGATGGGTTCTGTTGTTTGACAAAAATAGCTTCCTTTACTCCTCTTTCAAACCATCTGTTTTCTTTGGCCAAAATCTTTACCTCGCTGTCCTGAAAAGAGTGATTGGTAGCTTTAAGGTGTAGATGTACTGCTGATTGAGGACCACTAGCATTGTCCCTGCGATGTTGATAAAGCCTTTTTTGGAGCATTTGCTTAGTTTCCCCAATGTAGTGCTCTTTGCATTCCTCATCTTTACAGTGGATGGAATAGACCATCAAGACCAACAAGACCAACAAGAAATTCAGTCTTTCACAGATCACATCAATGCGGTGGACACCAATATCAAATTTACTCGCGAGGACACTAAAGAAAACCAACTAGCCTTCTTAGACTGCAAGGTAATTATAGGAAAGGACAGACAGCTACTTACAGAGGTCTTTAGAAAGGCCACACACACTGACCAATACCTGCTTTTTGAATCAAACCATCCACTACAACATAAACTAGGGGTTATTAGGACCCTCCAACATAGAGCGGAACAAATACCAACTAGTGCTGAGGGAAAGAAAAAGGAGACACAACATGTCCAGAGAGCGCTCTCAACCTGTGGGTACCCACGGTGGGCTTTCAACAAATGTCAAAAGAAGAGAGTAGGGAATGAAACCCAAAAGCCCACAGAAGCAAAAAGGAGAGGAGTGGTAGTCCCTTATGTAGCGGGGGTCTCCGAAAAAAAAAAACTCCAGAGGATCTTATGGCAACACAAAATTCCTACCTATTTCAAACCAGTAAATACCCTGAGACAAAAATTAGTGCATCCTAAAGACAAGGCTCCAAACCAGAAACAGAGCAATGTGGTCTATTCCATCCACTGTAAAGATGAGGAATGCAAAGAGCACTACATTGGGGAAACTAAGCAAATGCTCCAAAAAAGGCTTTATCAACATCGCAGGGACAATGCTAGTGGTCCTCAATCAGCAGTACATCTACACCTTAAAGCTACCAATCACTCTTTTCAGGACAGCGAGGTAAAGATTTTGGCCAAAGAAAACAGATGGTTTGAAAGAGGAGTAAAGGAAGCTATTTTTGTCAAACAACAGAACCCATCATTGAATCGGAATGGTGGTTTGAGGTTTAATTTGGACCCTGTGTTCAGCAGGTTACTGAGACCAAAACCCACAGCTCTTAGTCTTGCAAATGAGGTGAAGGCAGGGCCGAGCCAGAACAATAGATGCTAACAAGCCAGTATCAGAGTCGTTCATACCCAATTCAGGGAGCGACACTTCCCTTTTATCGTAGGTGTGAATAACAGGATAGGATTATACCACTGCTCCGCCCAGGCTTAGTGTAACGAACCAATAGGAGGAGGGTGTTGGCACACCAATTCCGCCCACTCTTACTGTATTTAAGGCCTAAGCTACCAGCACTTATTAGTTCGCTGATGAAGCTCTTCGGATGAGGAGCGAAACGTCCGACACCTTCTACACAGAAGTACAGATGACGTCTCAAGAAGCCTTTTCCTCAAACAAAGCAACGAATAAAGTTGTCATTTCTGGAAAATTAGGTTGGGGAAAAAGTTACATCACAAAAGTTAAGTCAAAATATTATGGCAATAAAGCCATAACATTACCAGATGAAAATTTACAAGAAGAAAGTTGAAATAGTTGGTAATTAAATTCATTATATTAATAATTATTCTTTAAAAAAAGAGAGAAACAGAAATGAAGAAAATTGCTGTAATCGTACAAAAGTAAAATCAAATATGAAGAGAAAAAAGTTGTATTCTCACGAGTAAAAAGCAAAATAAAGATTTTTTGAAAATTAGGTTGGGGAAAAAAGTTATATTATGGGAATAAAGTCATATTATGAGAAAAAATGTACTTAATTATTTTAAAACAAAGTTGAAATATCTGGAAATTTTAAAAAAAACAGCATAAATGGGGAAAAAAAGAGCAAAGAGTGAAGTTGACACTAATAATACTCTTTTTTGTTTGTTTCTTTGTTTTCACCTATATCACAAAGCTGAAATGCAGTTTTTCTTCAAATATGTACAACTTCCTAGCATATAATTACAAAATAGAATGTGGCCCTTGCTGGAAAGAATTTGGGCACCCCTCCTGTATTCTGTTATGTGTAAGCAGCGAGCTATTTTAAGTACTACATGACAAAAAGACAAAAGTTAACTGTTGTTGGATGTGGCATGTTCCCATTTGAAACGCTTGGAAATGCGCCCCCTAGTGGTCAGCAGACTGTAATTAGGAGAAAACTCTAACCGTAGTCTCTTTAAATGTTATGTACTTGTGTTTTAAATTGACGGGCATCAACACACTAGAAGACATTACTGTATGTTTGAATGTTCATCTGAAATAATGAAACAAGGGTCTTGTTTGGCCTGGCACATAATTATGTTGGAATAATTAGCTTTAGAAATGATTAAATGCACACTTGGGTAAGCACCTCAAATGTTTAATGCAATCTACTGATTGATCTCTCTGATTTCATTGATAGATACTTTTATCAATGTTTATGATAGGTCAATAAATGATTCATGGTTCCTATTGTGAAGCACGATGGAGTCTTTTTTTCACATGCTGTCTAAGGGGGTTTATTTCTGCTAATGTTGTGTTTGTTATATTTAGCAGTATCAAAATGTCTCATGATAAGTCAGTGGTGCATGTTGATATTTTCTTAAGGTTGTTTATTTGATGAAGCTTTTTCTACTTTGTGCTCATCCTGTGCTATTAGGATGCAAAAGTAAGTGCTGCTTAAATGCTGTCCACAATAAACGTAATCATAATAATGGGCCAAATAACAGCATATACAACTGGACTGACTATCATTTCAGAGCTATTTTGTTTACAAATATTTTTGTTTAGTTTTTTAATTTAAAAACAGTATTTTTATTAAAATATTAGCCCAAATGTAATTATTTGTTACAGGAAATAGTTCAATTGTTGTTTTTGGGGGGAATTTTGCCCATCAGCCACAATCCTTATGTGAGACATGAATACACATCTTTCTCTGTTCTGTGTGTTCTAAAGATACAAAAACAGATAAAAAAAGAGGCACCTGTTCCGTCTCTAAAGCCTTCTGAAAAAACCTCCAAAAAAGGCCAACAACGCCCCATTTACATAATGTGAGCTACATTTTCAAGCTACAGCAACATTGTTATTATTATCATTATTAACGTTGTTACGCTGAAGAACTACGTTACCTGCGTAGTGACACCTCACCACACCACACTGGCTAGCTCTAGCTTCACCACACACTCTCCTGCAGCGCGTCAGCGCCACGCTCACAATGCCTCAGGCCACTACCACAACATCCATTTTGGAGCTGCTGCCACAGCTGCTGTGTTTTTGTGTTTGAGTTTGGAAAAGTTAACGCTAGGTGTAGCGTTGCTTTCTATGTTGCTATGCGAAATCAATACGCCCAGGAAGGAAGTTCTGCTAATGCTCAAAATGACCAAAATGTGTCGCATTACGTGCATTAATGAGCTCTTTTTAGCCGTTTTAGAACACACAGAAAAGAGAAAGACGTGTCTTCATGTCTCACATAAGGATTGTGGATCTTCTTCTTCTTCTTTTCCTTTCGGCTTTTCTCTTCAGGGGTCGCCACAGCGAATCAATTGCCTCCATCTAACCCTGTCTTCTGCATCCTCTTCCCTCACACCAACTACCTTCATGTCCTCTTTCACTACATCCATAAACCTCCTCTTTGGTCTTCCTCTAGGCCTCCTGCCTGGCAGTTCCAAAAATTTGAAATATTTTATCAATCTTCATCATCATGACACAGGCCTCCAGGCCTGACCCCAGAGGGGGGGCCCGGTGAAGCGCATCCGGGATAGGGAAATCTTGGTCCACGTCTGTCTCTCATCATAGGGGTCTATTTTAGAGACATCTCCAATATGTATTAAAAACAAGTTTGATATGTGTTTTATTAGAAAAACTTTATTAAGCATTGAAACATATAATATACAGTAGTTGTATTTAACCACAAAAAAAGTTTTTTATTATTGCGTTAGACACAAAATATTACAGATGCATCTCTGATGTGTATTCAAAATAAGTTCAATGTATATTTTATTCTAAAATATTGTTTTAATATGACATTGAACCAAAAGGTTATTATAGATACAGTAATTGATGAGCTCCTGCTTTAGTGATTGGCTGGAAAGAAAACCTGCAGTGTCTCCGCCCTCCATGGCACGAGTTTGACACCCCTGCTCTAACATGTCAGAGATGTACTTTGGCGCAAGACAGTGAAAAGACTTGTTCACAAGCCGGGTTGTTTTAACGTCTATTCTCCGAGCGACAGGAAGCCACTGCAGAGACCTGAGTACTTGACTAATGTGGTCATATTTCCTGGTTCTAGTCAGGACTCGAGCAGCAGCATTCTGGATGTACTGCAGCTGTTTTACAGCTCGTTTAGAGAACCCGGTGAGAAGGCCGTTACGGTAGTCTAGCCTGCTGGAGACAAAGACATGGATTAGTCTCTCTAAATCTGGCTTAGACACTATTTCCTTGATTTTGGCAGTGTTTTCTGGGTGGTAAAATGCTAATGATGTTATTTATTTAATATGGCTGTTAAGGTTCAGGTCTGAGTCCATTATTACACCTAGACTTCCAACCTGATGATTAGGTTTTAGAGAAAGAGTCTCAAGGTGGCTAATAACACTTTGTCGTTGTTTCTGTAGGCCACATGTGTCAAACTCAAGGCCCGCAGGCCAAATGTGGCCCGCCACGTCATTTTATGTGGCCCGCGAGAGCAATTAAATAGGTCAAAAGCGTGCTTTGATTAAAAAAAAAACTACACTTCCCACAATGCCTGTCGACTACAATACGATGTGACGGCTCACCGCCACTAAACGGCAGTGTCTCCACATCAATGCCAACGAGTTGACTTGACAACTAAATAATGATACCAAAATGTCCAGGGAGAGAAAAGTTGATGGGGATGGAAGACCGTTTCAAGAAAGATGGGAAGGCGGGTACTTGTTTGTGCTTCAAGGAGAAAGACCGGTATGTCTTCTGTGTTACGAAGCGGTGTCGGTTGTTAAAGAGTACGATCTGCGTCGGCATTTTGACACTAAACAGGGAGCTAAGTACGCCAAAGCTAGCCTTCAAGAAAAGCAACAAATTGCCCAAGAATTAAAACTGTGGTTGCAGCAGAGTGTGGTCACGAAATCCACAGCCAAAAACAATGCAGTAGTGGAAGCTAGCTTTATTGTGGCTGAAGAAATTGCCCACGCTTCCAAGTGTTTGTCATCAGCTGATTTCTCCTTTCAGAGGGAGCGTTTTTGAAGCAATGCATGCTGAAGGTCTGTGAGCAGGTGTGTCCCGACCAATTACAGACTTTAAAACATATCAGTTTTTAGATTAACCTAAAAACTGCTATTTTTTTAAGTTGACCAATACAGTTGTAAACTGAGTCAACTTTTATTTTGTAATGTTTAGTTGATTACATACTATTTAGGTGTAGCTGCTGTTGCATTTATTTAGTATTTGCAGGTTTTATGTTTGTATGCAGACAAATGATTGTAGTCAAACCATCAGTTGGATGCAAGACTGTGCAGCCTTTTTTTGTGTAAAATGCTACATCTGTCATACATGTTGTTAGCAGCTCACAATTGTTGATTCTACAGTAATTAAGCCCATTTTAACTTTGACAAAAACGTTATGAACAAAATCTTGTGTTTTATGTTATTTTTCTTAATTGACTTGGATAGTTTGACCCTTGATTGATGGAGTAGTGTGGGTTTCATAAGCTGACAAATTCAAATGATTCATGTTGTAACAGAGCAACAAGTAAAGATATTTTTTTTCTATGCAACTGTAATGTTTGTCACTTGAATAAGTCATAAATTTAGAGTTATTTAACGTTAAGGAGTTGTTACGTTTCTTTTACGTTACCTTTGATTACATTTAGTTTTATTTATAAGTTACATCTGGTCCTTTGAGGACAGCCATTATGGCGATGTGGCCCTGAGTGAGAATGAGTTTGACACCCCTGCTCTAAATGAATCCCTCATTGCACTCTGTTTATGGTTGTTCACATTGAAATATCACTGCATTTTGTGTGTTTTATTCTATTTATTCATGTATGTTATACGAAACTGGATATGACGTTTATGTCGGCGCTACGTGCATTGCGTAGGTTTTTACGTAGCTCAGTGTTGGTGGATGTCATAAGACGATAGAAACATCATAGATAGAAAACATGCTAGCAAAGTATTTGAACAAAAATCACTTATAAAATAACCTCCCAATATATCACATATATAAAGTATGGTTATTGACCATTTATGTTCATACATTTAAAAATGTGACGTTGCAGAAGCGCTGTTTGTTAAAGGAGGAAGTGGTAGTCCTCGTGCATGCGTGGCACCGAGGCACAAAGCCCGTGGGAAGAAAATTGGGATGAAAATAATTTTCTGCGTGCAAGGGCAAGGCAGAGGAGGAGTGCGTGTGCCGCAAGTTTAAAAGCACATTGTGTGCATTGCCAGGCCACGGCAGCGGCGGGCTACCCCTCCAGCTGGACACGCTTGCTCTCCCAACCTACGTGGACGCACGGCAGCTGCTCACGTAGCGTGTCCGGCATTAATGCGCCTTGCCCGGCCACGGCCGCCAGCTCTTCCCACTGTACACTCTGGTCACGATAGCCGTAGGAAGCCAGTATGCGCATCTTGCAATCGAAGTGAGTGGGCTACACGAGACTCGTTCGATGCCCACACACGGTACGTCCCCAGTGAATGAAACGTACGACAGCCTGACATGAAGCGCACCTAGCACGCATGAGTCGCGTGCTGCTCTCACGATCTAAAGCTAGCAACGGCGGGCGAGTGGCAAGCACGTGGGTGTCACATTTGTTTTCTTTCTTTTCTTGGGAGAATGAACAGAATAAGATTTTCATTGCATGGTATAACTGCTGTTGTACTATGCACATGACAATAAAACTCTCTTGAAACTTGAAACAAATCAACTCCATGAGTACGGCACACTTCCAACCCATCTCATACTCTACGTCCTCTACGTGCTGGTGTAACCCGCCTTACATTCCTCTGCATTGTGTTCTGGTGGGTTATGAAGGAAGGAGACTTGAGGGTCTTTGAGGTCTTTTATTTCTGTGTAAAACATACAGTGAGTGAGCTGTGTGCTCCTCCATGCATTCCCTGGTTCCCCTGGGAATCAAAAAGGAGATACAAAATGGATCGCACATGTGCAGACATGAAGAGATGGCCGCTAGCCGACCTGTGCTAGCAAAGCTAGCCTTCACCTCGTCAGCAACTAAAGTTCCAAAGTACACGAAACAAACGGCGAAAACTCTCACTCGACATCCATGATACTACACACAACACAGCACAGTCTGCGACGACACAGTACACCAACTTCTCACACACACTTCACACAACTCTCGGGGAAAGAGCACATTTTACGTATCACCTCGTCCATGCCAGAAACAAGTATGGACGAGAGCGCACACGCCCCGTGACATGATGACGTCACCACGCTCCAGCACACACTGACGCAACACTCGCACCACACAAAACCAGTACATTAACATATTTATACATACAACATAACAATAATGCTCTAAGTGTTTTGGTGAAATTAACAATGCTTTTAACTCGTTACACTGGCCACGGCCAACAAATTTCCCTAAAATTGCGAAGCCCATGTGTGTGGTAACATGTACGTCAGGATATACCGTAAATCACGGTGTATAAACCGCACCTTTTTCCACCGGTAAGAAGCAAAAAATCGGGGTGCGGTTTATACACGATGACAGGTCTGTGACCAGACTCGGACTGAAAAATAATATCAGACAACGCTTCTACAACGCTTCAGCGGAAGATCACTCGTACTACAAGCCCGGTCACACCACCCGAACTTTGCTGTAGCGTTCCTGGAGCGGTGAAAAAAAATTCATCACCGCTCGTAACCGTTCACCACCGTTTAACAGAAGTTGGCCCCCGTTAAGGCAACGCCGTATTCGCTCGGCCACCGCTGATGGTCCCTCCTACCGCTCCGAAAGTTTTGAGCTGCACAAAATATAGGAGTGGCCAATTTTCCGCCACAGCAAAGTTCATCACCGCTCCAACAACGCCCAGTCAAAGTTTGGCGGCGCTAGACGCAAGTTCGTGGATGCTTGGGTCCGCTAGGCCAGAATTTGGCTATAAATACGGGGAGAAATTGACCAGAAGCCCATTTGGGAATAGCCGTCTGTGGGTCAGACAGTTGCTTTGACTTTAGCGCCCTCTGCTGTACAGTTGCTGAAAATGCTAGTGTATGCAATTTCTTTCTAACTTATCTGACGGCTGCTGTCTTTATTTTCACACCGTGATATAATATTAAATATAAATATATTAAAAATAATATTAAAGATCGAGAAGCCGAAGTTCGGCATGAGTGTTACGTTTGAGTGTTACTTTGGTGTGTATAGTGTGTGCGTGTATGATTGGCAGGTTGTGTCAGAAATCAACTTTTCTTACATGAATTCCATTGCAGATGAATTGATGGACGGCAGATTTCGCCTTTCTTCTTCTTTTTGAAATTGCTTAGTACCTTTGCGCATGTTGATTTGAGATGAAAGAGTTGGCAAACATTTATGAACTAAACTTTTTTTTTTTCCCCGCCGTGAGCCTGAAAATTGGGGTGCGGTTAATACAGGGGTGCGGTTTATACACGGTGCTTTACGGTAAGTCCAACTTTAGGTGCAGTCGCTTGGGTGGCAGTGTGTCACAGCTGATGACAATTGACAGAAATTATTTTATTATTATTTTATTAATAGTTAAAATTACTTTATTAATGCATTAGCTATAAAATGTTATTACAGGTACATCTCTTATATCGCTTAAGCATATGCATTTAACATTTTTTTTTTGTATTTTGCCATCGAAAACCCTATTTAAAAAAATATATTACATTGGCCTAAAAATTGTGCATCTATTATATTTATTAAATGTATGTACAGTAGCCGCCCCTACAACGTAAATAATCCGTTCCAAGAACCTTTATGTTATAGGGTTTTTATGTTATACGAAGCGTAAAATACATGTAAATAGCCTAATCAGTTCCAAGATCTTCCCAAACTCACCCCTTTGGCACTTCAAAATATTCAAAGTCCACCAAATATGGTGGGAAAATATAAGAAAACGTTAGCATAAACATAATAGAATAACATTCCAATATAAAATACGGAAATAAATAAGATTACTGTAAATGAATAAAACTGAAAAACAAAAACAATCTTACCGTTCACGAGATGTCTTGCTCAGGAGCGCAAGTGGAGGCAGGAAGGAGGAGGAGGATTAGCCTGAATCGAAACACGACTCAAAGAGTCTAAGAGTCAGCTGGTCTCACAGACAAACACACACGCACTACACGATAATGCTGTGTGCAAAATTTTAATTTGTAACTTAACTTAATTGTTTAAGTTAGTTTCAGGGGGACTACGAAGAGGAAGGAGTTTGAAGGGACAATCAGCCAATGAGATGAGAGTGTAGGCGGTGCCCCAATAATCATCCAATGAGATGAGAGCGGAGGCGGTGCCCCGATAATCAGCCAATGAGAGCGTGAAGCATCAGAATTTCTGGATAATTTCTTGCTTGGTTTCTATCGACAACTTTTCCCTTTTTTTCTTATCACTTACACTTGGTTTAGGGCCCATGATTACGGTAATTTTAACACAAAGAAAAGTAAAAATATTAAAACGAGATTTCAATGCGTGCAAACTAGCTTAAGGGCGACTACGATGAGAGGTTAAAGGGAGCAGCATGTCTCTCACACAGGCACACGGACGTGCTGGATAAGTCAGCCAATGAGATGAGAGCGTAGGCGGTGCCCTGATAATCAGCCAATGAGATGAGAGCGGAGGCGGTGCCCCGATAATCAGCCAATGAGAGCGTGAAGCGTCAGAAGGCGTCACCAAGCGCTAAACAAATCGAATTTCTGAACTTGCACCGACTTGACGCTTTACGTTATATGGAATTTCTTTCATAATACGATGCAAAAACTTTACATAAATTCTTTACGTTCAGTGGAATTTACGTAAAAGGAGGTTTACGTTATGCGAGGTACTACTGTATTTAACATTTATATTTTGGTAAAAAAACTATAAATAAAATAAAATATGAATACGATAGTTGTACTAATATTGCATAGGCCCGAACTTTTATTACTGATGATTGTAACATGTAATTATTTTACTAATTTCAAAACTGAGCTTTGTCAATGTGTGTGTTTGACCTTTAATGTAGTTGTTGTTGTTCATCCACAGGATGGAGAGACACCGCGAAGTGTACTGGAGGAAATCGGATTGGCATAATACATCCTCCATAGGCCACGCCCCCTTCTATCCTGCTGCATTAGCCAATTTTAACAGCACACATGCTCGCAATCCCTCTTTTTTTATTTTAATGTATCACTCTTTGTTTTTAGTGTGACTGTTCACTAGCACATGTTCTCGTTGACAAAAGCTGATGCTGATCCGCTGTACTGGCGTCTGTATGTTTTGTATGTATATTGTATAGGCTTTATATTTAGTGTTTAAAAAGGGAAGTCAAAGTATTACATCCACAGAGCCAAAGAGTTATCGGAAAATAACATTTTTATACTCTTGTTGGCTGTCTGCTGTATTCAGACACTGGAAGGCGGCCTGAGCTTGAAAAAAATAAAGTTGCACTGGAAGACTTATCAGAGGAAGTACTGTTGATTGTGCCCCTATTTCACTGGAAACTTGTTTCTGTGTGAACACCACAGATCTTACTGGATCTCATCAGACTGTGCAGGTGTGCCAAACACCCCCTGTTCTTACATTCGCTTACACTTTTTCCTACTCGCCCTTCTGCATTAAAAGACACCAAGATGGAATGGTTCTGAGGTCAGGTTATTAGTTCCAGGTAAAGTTCTGGGGTAAAGTTCCTGGTTGCAAGGTAAAGATGTTAGTTTGAAGTTAAGTTCCTGGTACTGGTTTGTAGTTCCTAGCTCTGAAGTAAAGTTCACGGTCCCGGGTTAAAGTTGCTGATTCCAGGTAAACTTCCTGGTTCCAAGGTAAAGTTCTTGGTTCAAGGGCAATATTCCTGCTTCCAGGGTAAAGTTCTTAGTTCAAGGTCAAGTTTGTAGTACTGGTGTAAAGCTCCTGGTCCTGGGGTAAAGTTACTGATTCCGAGGTAAAGTTCCTAGTTCCAGGTTAAATTTACATGCTCCGGGGTAAAGTACCCAGTTGTAGGTAAAGTGCCTAGTTCCGAGTTAAAGTTCCTTGTTTCTGGTACTGGGGTAAAGTTCCTAGTTCTGAGGTAAAGTTCCTGGTTCAGGGGTGAAGTTACTGATTCCAGGTAAAGTTCTTGATTCCAAGATAAAGTTTCTGGTTTTGGTGTAAATTTCCTAGTTCTGAGGTAAAGTTCCTGGTTCAGGGGTGAAGTTACTGATTCCAGGTAAAGTTCTTGATTCCAAGATAAAGTTTCTGGTTTTGGTGTAAATTTCCTAGTTCTGAGGGAAAGTTCCTGGTTCCGGGTTCGAGTTCACAGTTCTGGGCTAAAGTTACTGATTCCCAGTAAACTTCTTGATACTGAGGTAAAGTTTTTGGTTCCAGGGTAAAGTTCTGTGTTTGAGGTAAAATTCCTGGTTCCAAGTAAAGTTCCTGATTCCAAGGTAAAGTTGCCAGGTTTGGTGTACATTTCCTAGCTCCAAGGTAAGGCTCCTGGTTCCGGGTTAAATTTCCTGGTTCTGGGGTAAAGTTCCCAGTTCCTGCTAAAATTCTTGGTTCCAAGGTAAAGTTTATGCTTCCAGGGTGAGATCAAGTTCCTGGTACTGGGGTAAAGTTAAAGGGAAAATAAAGGGAATGCTTCATCAATCACAATTTCAATTACACTTCTGTCAAAGCAAACTGTCCTCTTAGGAAGCAACACAGATTGACAATCAATTTCACATGCAATTTCACACAGGTGGACACAACACAAACCCAATAATAATAATAATAATATTAATAAATTCGATTTCCATTGATAATTTTTGTGTGCTTTTGTTGTCAGCACATTCAACTATGTAAAGAACAAAGTATTTAATAAGAATATTTCATTCATTCAGATCTAGGATGTGTTATTTTAGTGTTCCCTTTATTTTTTGAGCAGTATATATCATATATATAAAATAAATAAATCATTTATATATATATGTAATTTTACTATGTTTGAATTCAAATGAAAAAACAAATCTTTAAGCTGGTGATGTTTTCCGTATTGCACCGGAAGTGGGACGTGCTGTGGTGGATGATACTGCAAATTATGGTATCGATCTGATACCCAGTAGTGTACAGACAAGGTCTTCATATACACTAGGTCCCCAACTAATGAACACAATTGGTTCCAGACGACCGTTCGCAAGTCGATTTGTCCATAAGTCCAACAAAAGGTAATATTACCAATGATATAGGTACTACATGTACGTGTATACATGTACAGTATATGTGTATGTATGTAAATATGAGTTTGGATGCAGTAGTATCATTAAACGAGGATAATTATTGAAAAAAAACAATAATAATAAAAATGATATAATAATACGCAATGATAAATGTTATTTACCTTTGAAGAGGAGTGGTCGAGCATACGTTGTTGTGGTGGAGGAGGAGGAGATATTGAAAAAAGTAAAAATGGTCGTCGTGGTTAGACTCTTCCAAAAGAGGTAGTGTTCTGTGGGTGGTGTAGAATTAAGCAGGCCTATTAACTCTTCATAAACTTTAATCACACGCTCTGTCCGGATTGTATCATAAAACTCTTAGCCTTCCTACCTCCTCTTCCTCGTCTTTCTCTCCTGTTGGTCCCATTAGCAGTGTCACAGTGCCCTCTACTGGTCAAGCATGTACAGTAGCAGTATAAATACTGATGGAGCGATTGACTACAAGGCAAATAAAATAAAATATAGACCAGTCGGCTTGTGTTCGTATCCGCGAATGTTCGCAAGTCGGATGTTCGTAAGTTGGGGACCTAGTGTATAGTATTTCATATTTAATACAATAATGTCATGTCAACAAAATAATACATATACTCCCTTCTGGGGCATACAATTGCCAATCAAAATAAAGCAACAACTACCATTTTTAACAGTTGTGTTTTGTTGATCGCAAATAAGTTTGTTGATTTAAAAAACGATACAACTTGATGCTGTGGCTTACTCTGAATATTGAATGATCAGCAAATTAATGCAAAAATTAAAATAAACCTTACAAATTTTGAGTGAAAAGCATCGGTAACAGTATAGATATCGGCGATACCTGGCCCTGTACTGTAGTCACTTGGTATCGGATCGATACCAAAATATGGCAGTATCGTCTATCACTATCGTCTATCACTAGCACTAATAAGGAAAGCCATCCATCCATCCGTTTTTTTTCTATGCCGCTTATCCTCACTAGGGTCACGGGGGCATACTGGAGCCTATCCCAGCTGACTTAGAGTGAGAGGCGGGGTACACCCTGAACTGGTCGCCAGTTAATCGCAGGAGATACAGGCAAACAGTCATTCACACGCACATTCATACCTGTGGGCAATTTAGAGACGCCAATTAACCTAACATGCATGTTTTTGGAATGTGGGAGGAAACCAGAGAACCCGGAGTACAGAGATGACCAAGCGGAGATTAAGAAAATCCAACTGGAGCAAATTTCTGGTAATTTAATGTGAAATACACGTTAAAGTATATGTATATATATATATATATATATATATATATATATATATATATATATATATATATATATATACACTGCTCAAAAAAATTAAAGGAACACTTGGAAAACACATCAGATCTAAACTGGGGGAAAAATGATCTTGAATATCTTTCCTGATAATAATTGGGTGATGTATTAGTAACAAAATGATCACCCTATAGAGGGGGGAAATCAAAGACACCCCAAAAGTGAAAGTGTATATATATATATATATATATATATATATATATATATATATATATATGTTGACTATGAATAACAAAATATTGACAAGAAGCTTCATTTATTTAAAAAACAGTAAGTAGTAGTGTTGGGCCGCTGGCAGTAGGGGGCGCTGTTGTGGCGTACTTCCACAGCTAGTTAGCCAGCTAGCTAGCTATGTATATCTATCTGTATATATATATGTGTGTGTGTGTGTGTGTCGGCTGTGTGTTGCTGCCTTTCGCGTCCCACTCGAACGTCCATCTCCTCGGGGAGGCTCTCGCACACTTTTGTGTTCGACGAGGGGTGCGCTTGGAAGAAGTAGGACAAGATGAAAAAGTGTAAATGAAGAGTAAAAAAGATAAGTTGGCTAGCGCGGCAGCGATCTACAAGTCGAACTCCCAGCAGGTAAGCCCAGCCTTTTAAAGTCCACTCTTGTTCCTCTTCCTCGCTGAAGATAACAATTCGGAGTTTATTTTGCGCTTTGGATTTTCACTTCTTCTGGTAAAATAACGAAAAGGCGACTTTTGCTGCTTGTACTTTGTCGACACTAAGGACGAAGACGATCGCCTTTGTGTCGCTTATTGTGTTCCATTCTGTGCGTTAAGAGCATTAAGCTGGCCCGTCTGGACTGTGACAACAGGTGTTATCGTCTTTGTTTTGTTGTTCTCCAGCTAAAACAACAAAACAAATGTTGAAATGTTCATCGATCAACATTCCAACAAGAAAAAACTTGTCGAACTATGAGGCGTTTCAAATGAGAGCACATGTCCAGACGTTGGCTGTCACTGACATAACTACAAACTGGCAAAAAGTAATCATTGAAAAAACTAGTGGAAGTTGCCAGAATGGATATTGACAAGCTCTAAAGCACCAGGGCGACAAATCTGGATCTTTTTATCATCATCATCATCATGTGGCACCCCCTGCTCGTTGAGAAGAGCCATACATGCTTTCACATGAAGGCTGCCGTTTACCCATTCCGTCTGCCATCAGCTAAAGCGGGGTGCCCAAAGTGCAGCCCATGGCACTTAGTAGCTTACTTTAGTAGCATAATGTCCAAATAATAATGGATTTTTTTTCCGGAGATATCATAATATAAGAAACAAACAAAACTAAGAATGATATTGCCATTTTTGGAAAATTGCTTTGTGGAAAAAATTATATTATAAAAATAAAGTCAAAATATTGTCGGAATAAAGGTATAATTATGAGGAAATTTACAAGTTGTAATTGTTGAAAATTTAAAAACAAAAGCCAACAGCAGCAGAAATGGAAAAATCTGCTGCAATTTTACAAAAAAGTCAAAATATTAAGAGACAAGTTGGAATTGGATATGAAAAAAGGTGAAATTTTCCGATATTACAAGAATAAACTTGTAATATTATGAGTAAAAATAATGTCATTTTAGTCACATTGACCTGAAATGTTAAAGAAAAAATAAATTAAATATTAAAGAAAAAAAGAAATTGTATTAAAGAAAAACTATACAATAAAAGTTGTAATTTTTGGAAATTTTATAATATTAGGAGAATAAAGTCCAAATAATATGGGAATAATGTCCTAATAATGAGAAGAAAATTTACAAGAGGAAAGTTGCCGTTTTTGGAAATGAAAAAGAAATCTGCAGAAATGAGGACAAAAACAGCTGTCATTTTATGGGAATAAAGTATTAAGATAAAACTGTTGTATTTTAACGAGGAAAAAAGTCAGTTTTACATGAATAAACTTGTAATATTATGAGGAAATATATTGTCGTTTTCATAGCACAGAGCTTAAATATTTAAGGAATAATTTTTAAAACAGATTTAATATAAGAAACAAACTAAACGAAGAATAAAGTTGTAATTTTTGTAAATTTAGGCTGGGGAACAAGTTATATTACGAGAATAAAGTCATAATTACAAGAAGAAAATTTACAAAGGAAAGATTGAATAGTTGGATATTTAAAAAAATAACCCACAGAAATGGGAAAAAAACAGCAGTCATTTTAGAATAAAGTGAAAATATTCAAATGAGGGGAAAAAAGTCAAAATTTTACAAGAATAAACTAATGTAATTTTATTTGCATTTCACCGATATCACAAAGCTTTTTCTTGAAATATATACTGTATAACTTGTTAGCATATTTATAAAATATCAAAGTGGCAAATGTTGCATCCTTTCATTTTTCACTATGTGGCCCTTGCCAGAAAAACTTTTGGACACCCGTGCTCTATTTTATAATGCACTTCTAAGTTGTTATGATTTCAAAATAAATCTGTACCAGGGTCAAACTGGTGCCTTCAACCTATTTACTGTACAGGCAATGCTTTAAGTCACATTGCAACATGAAGCACATTTTATTGTGAGTGACCCGACCCTTTTCCCCGCTCTTGCAGTGCCATGGATTCCGAGCAGTACGCGATAGATCTGCACTACATAGAAGCTGGCAGCCATTGGCACGTGAGGCACGAAGCAGGAGAGCTAGAAGCAGCCAGGAACCGAGACGGGGATGGCTGGAAGTTGGTGGAAGTGTTCCTTTCTGGAGGCGCACCGTGGGGATTTACGCTCCGGGGCGGGCTGGAGCATCGTGAAGCTCTGCTCATCACCAAGGTAACCCAGCTGCTTTCCTTTTTCAGATCTCATCAGGAGAATACGTTGATTTTAATCAAAGCAATAACTAGTCTAGAGTGTCAATGTAAAAGGTTTAGGCTGCATGCGTTCCAAAATGCCTCCTCTTGAGGTAACACTGCATGACAGGGAATACATCAAAAGAGTTTTTCTTCCTGTCACTCACAAAACATTGTGCTATGCAGAATGAGATGAATGCTTGGTAGCCACACCTCCACAGACAGGAACCTACAAGTCATGTGACTTGCAAACCTTTGGGAACATGTGGATTTATTTGAACATGTGTATCAAAGCCAGCTTGTTTTTTTTTTTTCTTCAAAAAAATAAGTGGTGTGTGTGTGTGTGTGTGTGCGTGTGTGTGTATGTATGTGTATATATATATATATATATATATATATATATATATATATATATATATATATATATATATATAAATAGATAAATGAAATGCAATCAATAAAAATGTAAAATAATAAATCCAAAAGTTTTTTGACACAAACGTTAGCAACACAAGCGTAGCTATGTGAGCTATAGTGCTAACATTACATTTTAACGTCACGCTAGGTTAGTATATTCGCTGATAGAAAAACTACTAGAGCCTATCCCATCTGACTTTGGACGAAAAGCGAGGTACACCCTGGACTGGTGGCCAGCCAATGGCAGGGCACATATAGACAAACAAGCATTCACACTCACATTCATACCTATGGACAATTTAGAGTCTCCCCAATTTAACCCCACATGCATGTTTTTGGAATGTGGGAGGAAACCGGAGTACCCGGAGAAAACCCACGCACGCAAGGGGAGAACATAAATAAAATAATAATATAAATAAAAACAATATACAAATAAAAACAATAATACAAATAATCATAAAATATTACAATAGTAAAAGTATAAACTAAAGATGTACATGATCAAACTTGCAGATTTAATGTCTGTAGCTGACTGACGGATAGTTGGCAGAGCTGCATTTAAAGATATCTTGTAAAGGCCTTTATAAAAAAAAAATTATTGATTTTTTTAAATTAAAAAAATCTAAGTTTCTAAATAAAATGAAATAATAATAATAAATAATACTATAATTAAAAAATGAATAATAAAAAAAAATCAAAACCAAATTGCAGTAATTGCAGTGGTCTCAAACCTTTTTGGGGGCAGCATCAAATTAAAAGCACAACATGTATATACACCCACTTTCCACCAGTAGGAGCCTGGAGTTTGTTTTTGTTGTTTTGTAACAGGCTAGCATGAATTTACTTGACCTGAGTGAAGTTGGCCCCCCACCCCACTCAAAACTCTAGTGAAATAGTCAAATTTTTTAGTGCTACATTTGTGCTGTTTTGTGCAGTTAAAATGAACGTTTGTGCTGCTTTCGTTTTTGAGTTATTACAGTTTATTTTATAGGTCAACCAAAATTCACCAAGCCCCCGACATGCTCAGAATGAAACCAAATAATCTCATTTTTTAGTGCTACGTTAGTGCTGTTTTGTGCAGTTAAAATGAAGGTTTGTGCTGCTTTCGCTTTTCAGATATTAACAATTTTTGACCTATTTTTGAAATATTAAGGATTTTTTACTTATTACATAATCAGCCCCCCGACATGCTCAGAATGAAACCAAATAATCTCATTTTTTAGTGCTACGTTAGTGCTGTTTTGTGCAGTTAAAATGAAGGTTTGTGCTGCTTTCGCTTTTGAGATATTAACGATTTTTGACCTATTTTTGAGATATTAAGGATTTTTGACCTATTACATAATCAGCCCCCCAACATGCTCGGAATGAAACCAAAATAGTCTCATTCTTTTCATCTTCATTTGTGCTGTTTGGTGCAAATAAAATGCATTTGTTTTAATTTGTGGTTTAAAAGATTTCTCCGGTGATGACGTCATCCAGTCACAACACTCCAAAGCAAGCAAAAGTGGTGTTGCAAATAACAATGGTTTTTACCTGATCTACCTGATCCTCCTCCTTGTTCAGTTTTCATGTCAATCAAAAACATGTTTAAAATGCCAATTAAAAAAGAAAGCAATGCAAAGCAAGTGTTCTGTTCATTTATTTAAGAAGACTACGCTTCACTGCCTGTAGGTGGTGGTCAGACATATACTGTACACCTGTGGAGTGACAAGTCTGAAACAACAATTTTCATCAGTTTTACCTGTTCATCTCACCATTTATTTCCTCCAAATCACATCTTACTCATCTCACATTTTACATCTCTGGCCAATGTAGAGTACGTGTAAAGTTAATTTAAAAATTCCCAGCATTGATGCTAATGCAATGCTACATTTGTCTTGCAATAAATGCTAAATCACACTGTATAGCTAATTATTTGCTAATGCACAACATAGACCGAAAACATGCATGCATCTGCAAAGTAAATAACATAAGAATATTCCACTTAATGCATCATGTGATAATAACTTAATTTTCAAAATCATGCAGTCACCTTCAAATACTTGTGTGTATCTACAAATGTACATTTGTCATGATGTCTGGTGAATAATTAACAATATAGCTTAAAACCTCTATAAACAAACAAGGACTCAAAAAAGGTTACTAAAGTACATACCAACGTCATCTACCTTTTACATAACAAAGATGTCATATTTGTATCAAGAAAACGAAATATACATCATATTAGTGTCACGTTTCTGAAAGATGTGTGTCAGTAGCTAATATACGTAACACCTTGACAAGAAGTCGCACATTAACCCAAAACCGCTGCTGTTACCAAAACTGTCAATACAATATAATGATTTAACATGGTAACTATTTTACCTGGCGTTCTTCCTGTGCCAGTGACACTAAAATAGGACAAGTTTTAAAAAGTTTACAACAACGAAGTTAGTTACTCACACCAGATGTTCATTGGTACCGGAGGAGCCGCAGCAACAACAAAGGATCATTTCCGGTGCGCACAGTAGGCAGTGACGTCATCATCGGAGAAATCTTTTAAACCACAAATTAAAACAAATGTATTTATTTGCACCAAACAGCACAAAAGACGATGAAAAGAATGAGACTATTTTGGTTTCATTTTGAGCATGTCGGGGGCTGGGTGAATTTGAGACGACCTATAAAATAAACTGTTATAACTGTTATCACTCAAAAACCAAAGCAGCACAAACGTTCATGCTAACTGCACAAAACAGCACTAACGAAGCACTAAAAAATGAGATTATTTTGGTTTCATTCCGAGCATGTCGGGGGGGCTGATTATGTAATAGGTCAAACTTAAATCGTTAATATCTCAAAAGCGAAAGCAGCACAAGCATTAATTTTAACCGCACAAAACAGCACTAACGTAGCACTAAAAAAAAAGAGACTATTTTGGTTTCATTCAGAGCATCTCGGGGGCTTGGTGAACTTGAGACGACCTATGAAATAAATTGTTATAACAGTTATCACTCAAAAACAAAAGCAGCACAAACGTTCATTTTAACTACACAAAACAGCACTAAAAAATAAGACTATTTTGGTCGGGGGCTAGGTGAAATTTGGTTGACCTATAACAAAAACTGTAGTAACTCAAAAACGGAAGCAGCACAAACGTTCATTTTAACTGCACAAAAAGATGTGTAGCGAAGACTGCTTTTTAAAAAAAAAAAAAAAAAAATTCCACAAAGTGGTGGAGGGGTCAGGAGTGGTATCATGTCCATGAGGAAGGAGGGTTTTCCTTCATGACGCTATGGAAAGCTGCAAAAATTTGAGAAAAGCGAGTCTTTGAGCACCTCTTCTCTCAAAATCGTAGCAAACAAGTGAGGGAGATGATTGATTTTGATCAGCTTTGTTGCTCAGAAAGGCATAATACAGTTGCGAGGTTATTAAAAAGTCACTTTTGCATAATGGGGGACTTCTGTGGTCCTTCCTAACGTCCACTTGCCTCCCAAAACACCTGGCTTATAAAGCTCACCTCCATGTTGACAGTGTAATCATTTACCAACGAAGGCCTCGCTGCTTAATTCCAGGCGGTAAAACAGCAGCGCCTGTTTGAGTTTGCGCTCGTCATTACTTTGCATCGACCCAAAAGTGGTCCAAAGTTCAAACGGCAAGGCGTTTTTTTTTTTTTTTTTACCATATTGAGGCTCCACTTCATGCCTCCTGGTGTAATGAAGAACCAGGCCACATTACTGGCTTGTCTTGTGCAAAGTGGCTCGTTTGACACTGGCAACCTTTCCTTGTTAATGGTTCATCACTGAGCACTACATCGACACCCTCAAGTGGACACGGTGAGCTTCTAACCTTTACTTTGCTTGAAAACACTGTGGAACCTCTGAGGTCCACTGCTGACTTGCTGATATTTCAAACGCTTTGTTAAATGTTTCCCACAGGACTGCAATCGATTTGTGGCAATTGTGGGTTGAAGGGGAGATGAATTTGCATAGTTGGTCATGACAAATTAGCAAAATGTGACCAAATAACGTGAAAAGCAAAGCAAATAAGTTTAGAACTACAAATGTTGCATTCTGTCGCTTCTCTTTGTTGTTGTTTTTTTGTTTTAACATCACAAACAAGACAGAGCTGCCTATGAATGCTTTTAGGCACCCACAGCATGCTCGTTGAGAAGAGCGAATGTGCTATCATATCGGAGTCTCCAAAAGTCTCGTCATTCCTTTTTGAAAAGGAATACTCGCTAATTCGATGAAAAGGATAATCATTTCATTTTTATTTTATTTTATTTTCTAATTTTAATAATGGCACTTTAGTAGCACAGGGTTGAAATATTAAAAACAATTTTTAAAGTTTTTTAAAAGTCGTAATATTATGAGAAACAAAAACAAAAGTCACAATTTTACGAGAATAAGCATGTAATATTATATACAGAATATATGAATATTACACAGCATGTATATTACACAGAATATTGTGTTCTATGGTTATACTGTATAACCGGCCGCACGGTGTTCTAGTGGTTAGCATGTTGGCCATCACAGTAACAGGGAAGACCTGGGTTCTATTCTCCCTTGGGCATTTCTGTGTGGAGTTGTGTGTGGGTTTTCTCCAGGTACTCCGGTTTACTCCGACATTCCAAAAACATGCATGTCAGGTTAATTAATTAGTTAATTAATTGGTGACTCTAAATTGTCCATTGTGAGTGTGAATGGTTGTTTGTGTATATTTGCCCTGCGATTGACTGGTGACCAGTCCAGGGTGTACCCTGCCTGTCGCCCGAAGTCAGCTGGGATAGGCTCCAGCATACCCCCGCGACCCTAAACAGGAGAGGTGGTATAGAAAATGGATGGATGGTTATGTAAACATTGATTCTACCAAAAGAAAGATTAGACTCGCGTCTTTCATCAGGAAAAAAAACATTTGTTCATACTGTTTTCTGTTGTTTAGAAAAGGGAGAAAACCAGCTTTCTGCGAAAAGATACATTTCAAGCATAACTTTCACTTTGACACAAATTATGTTTTTTGCTTTTGTGACAGCTCAAATATCTGAACAACTATACCACACCATAAGCAATACAAAAAATGTGTTTTTATTTATTTATTTTTTGTGTGCGTGTGCGTGTGTGTGTGTGTGTGTGCAGGCATTGAAATTTCCCTACAATGTGTAACCTTCTGCACGCTACACTCGTCCATGGTCTCCCACTTTCTCTTCCAGTCGTGTGTTTCTTGGCCCACTCTTGGTCCCTGCTGAGCTCTTATCAAAAAATGCTTATCAAAAGCATTTTTGCCACCTAGTGGTCGTTTTTGTGGAATGAAAATTGTGAGGGAATACGTTAAAGAGAGTAAATACATTGTTGCGTCATCACCTCCGTCAGCCTCTCGTGGCAAAAAACATAAAAGACGTATAAATACATTGTTGGAATCGGGTACTCGGCTTTATAAAAACGTATAACTATGTCTTTTGTATTGAATAAGTTAATAATTCATAGTTAATTATTAAGAATTAATTAATAATTGCATTTAATGGACAGAAATTCTAGGCGCAGCAAGGCGTCGAGAGGGTCCAGTATGGGGGCCTTAGGATCTCCATCCATCCATCCATCCATCCATCCATTTTCTATACCACTTCTCCTCTTTAGGGTCGTGGGGGCATGCTGGAGCCTATCCCAGCTGACGTCGTCTGCGGTAATGCTCTAGCTGTACCGGACCGTCGTGAAGAGAGAGCTGAGCCGGAAGGCAAAGCTCTCAATTTACAGGTCGATCTATGTTCCCACCCTCACCGATGGTCATGAGCTTTGGGTTGTGATCAGAAGAACAAGAGTGGCTGAAATTAGTTTGGTCCATAAATTCAGTTGTAATATACAAGGTTGTAAGTTTTGGAAAATTAGTTTGAGGAAAAAGTTATAATGTTACAAGAATAAAGTCAAAATATTATGTGGAAAAAGGTCATAATTATGAGAAGAAAATTTAAAAGAAGAAACTTGAAATAGGTGGTCTAGTGCAGTGGTCCCCAACCTTTTTTTGACCCACGGACCGGCTTGTGTTCCCACAAATGTCCCGCGGACCGGGGGATGGGGGTTTCGTACAATATAGCGATCTAATTGATCTTATTTATTATGTATTGTGTAAAACTAAGACATGAATAACATCAAATTAAAAGCACAAAATGAATGCCGACCCACCATTCACCAGTTCAAGTTTTTCCAGAGAGATTATTACATGGCTGTTTGACATGTGTGGTAAAAGGCAGTGCGCTAGCATGAATTAACTTGAGACAAATGTACACATTAGCACTCAATAAGCCATCAAAACTTACCTTTATGCATTCCCACATAGTATCAGCATTTGACACCAAATATGAGGTGAAAGAAAAATGGTAAAAATACAGTAGTAGTCTATCTGTGCAGCATGAGATAAAGTTAGCACACGCACAATGGACATGCGTCAAGTGAGACGGATGTAACAGAGAGAATCCGACCACTTTTCAAAATAAAACATAAAAAAATGAAATAATGGAAATTACTTTTTCTTTCTGTGCGGCCCGGTGGTTGGGGACCACTGGTCTAGTGGTTAGCTTGTTGGCAACACAATCACAGTCAGGAAATTGGGAAGACCTGGGTTCGAATTGCCGTGGGCATATCTGTGTGGAGTTAGCATGTTCTCCCCGTGCGTGGGTTTTCTCCGGGTACTCCGGTTTCCTCCCACATTCCAAAAACATGCATCTTAGGTTAATTGGAGACTCTAAACTCTAAATAGGTATGAAGCATACCCTCGTGACCCTAGTGAGGATAAGCGGTACAGAAAATGGATGGGATGGAAACTTGAAATAGTCGGAAATTAATAAAAAGACAACAGCTGTTATTTTATGACAGTCAAAACATAAGGAAAAAAGTCATTTTCTGACACAAAAAAATCATTTTAAAAATGTCATTTTAGTAGCATCGATTTGAAATGTTAAAGGAAAAAATTTGTTGCTTTTTGAAAGTAATATTATAATATTAATATTATGAGAAACAAAAAAACAACAAATAAAGTTGTAATTTTTTGAAAATTAGGTTGGGGAAAAGGTTCTAATGCTATGAGAATAAAGTAAAAATAGGAATTTTACAAGAAGAGAGTTTAAATAGTTGGGAAATAAAAAAGCAGCAGAAAATGGAAAAGAACCAGCTGTAATTTTATGGAAATAAAGTCAAAATATTAACATAAAAAAGCCATTAAAAAAGATTGCAATTTTACAAGAATAAACTCCTAATATCATGAGGAAAAATAATGTCATGTGAGACACAAAAAACAAAATAAAGTTGTCATTTTTGGAAAATAAGGTTGGGGGGAAAAGTTATACAATTGGAACAAAGTCTAACTATTATGGGAATAGTCAAAATATGGCAAATGCTGGTGTAAATTTTCTATGTTAATCAAATGTTAATCAAATATGTTTCTTTTTTTCTCTTCATGATGCATTTTTTTGGTCCCGGTGCAGCAAACCACGGTAATCGCTCTCTGAATGTGCTCAATAAAGTCTGAAATCTTGCAAGATTTTGGCCAGACTTCAGGGTAGGTTGGAATGTCAGGTTTCCAGCGCAGTTTGGTTTGTGCGTTTATTGTGATAACTGGCGGTACCTGGAGTGAGGCTGGAATGTTTGATTTTGTCTGAATGATGCATGACGGCCCTGAACTTGCCAGCACGGTGCGATGGGATACATGGAGTCCAGAGTTGTGATTTAGGCGCTCATCTCAGCTGCTGACGTGCAAAAGCAGTGTTTTCTCTAACGAGATAAGCAGCACGTGAAAGTCTTTTTCTAGTTTAGTGGAAGCTGCAGCTCTTTGCTCTCTTATCTCCCAGCAGTTGTCTCTCATAATGGAATCTGTCATTAAAGCCCTAAATAGAGACTGGCCTGGTGTAATTTCTTTATGTCATTTTCACTGGGGAGGATTTTGTTTAACGGCATTGCAAAGTGCGCCTACACACAACTTTTACTTTTCATCTTAGCTTTGTAGAAGTATTCAGTTTTATCCAGTATGTTGTTAAACGCAAGTATTGAGTATAGCACAGTACAGCAATCCCCTGTGTATGGCGTCTCATTGGTTCCAGACCCGACCGTGATTAGTGAATTTCTTTATTTAAAAATAGAATATTTTGGTAGTTACAGCATAGCAAACCTGTTTATCACCTTCTAAATACACCTTTTACCATTATTAGAGCCCTCCAGACATGAAATAACACCCCTATAGTCACATTTACACTACTATTACCCAATATACTAGTAGACCTGACAGAAAATAAAATATGTAAGAAATCGAACACCTGTTTACGACCTTGTAAATACATTTTTTAACATTATTAGAGCCCTCTAGACATTAAATAACACCCTTATAGTCACCTTTACATTCCTATTACCCAATATAGTAAACATAAGAGACTATAAGACAGAGAAAACCTGTTCACAACCTTCTAAATATTTTTTTTAAACATTATTAGAACCCTCCAGATATTAAATATCAGCCCTATAGTCACCTTTACACTCCTATTACTCAATATAGTAGATGTAACAAGAAAAAAATAAGGGATATAAGACATAGAAAACCTGTTTACAACCTTCTAAATACGTTTTTTAACATTATTAGAGCCCTCTAAACATGAATAACACCCCTGTAGTCACCCTTCCACTCCTATTACTCAATATAGTAAATGTAACAAGAGAAAGTAAGGGATATAAGACATAGAAAACCTGTTTATGACCCTCTAAATTCAGTTTTTAATATTAGAGCTCTCTAGACATGAATAACACCCCTGTAGTCACCCTTCCACTCCTATTACCCAATATAGTAGATGTAACAAGAGAAAAGAAGATATAGAAAACCTGTTTATGACCTTCTTAATATGCTTTTTAAGATTATTAGAGCCCTCTAGACATGAAATGACACCCCTATTGTCACCTTTACAACCCATTACCAAATATAGTAGACATAATAAGAGAAAGTAAACGATATAAGACATAAATAAGGCATAATATAGACTCACGCCACAACAAGGAAGTACTCCCGGCAGTGGCTATTTTCTCATCAATGGAACATGACTGATACTGCATATTAAGGGTGTCCAAACATTTTTCCAGCGAGGGCCACAAAGTGAAAAAGGAAAGGATGCAACTTTGCCACTTTGATATTTTGTAAAGCTATACTCCTGATGAAATTCAAAGGAGGTACTTCGAATTCAGAGCATAAAAAAAATGTTTTCACCACCTTAAAACTCGGCACAAACTCCAATATGAGGAATGTGTGAAGCTGTGTGCTGGCGGCACAACTCCTGCCACATCACAAAGAGGTGTCCTATCACATTGCTAAAGATATGGTCCCCGTTGCAAGAGTGGAAAAAATGGCTTTAAAAACCTGCTGAAAACGATGGACTTGCGATGACCA
Organism: Dunckerocampus dactyliophorus; assembly: GCF_027744805.1. Classification (NCBI taxonomy): domain Eukaryota; kingdom Metazoa; phylum Chordata; class Actinopteri; order Syngnathiformes; family Syngnathidae; genus Dunckerocampus; species Dunckerocampus dactyliophorus. Next base: position 4,798,019 of record NC_072828.1, read on the forward strand.
GCGAGCTTCGCAGTTAAAATGATTTAGCACGACAAGCTCTACCACAAATGTACAAGGAAGTTAGACAGTTGCTAAGCCTGATGCAGTTGACAGGTTGGTGTCCCTGGTACAAAATAAGGACGTGCTTGGGTCTTCTAAAAATGTTTACCTTAAAAATACTACTCTTGTGTACAAATGGCGCTTGGGCCGCACTTTGGAGACCTGTGATTGATGTTTACATTGAAAGGAAAAGGCCACATGGTGTAACAAAAAGGGTCTGAGCATCACGATGGAAAATCTATCCTGGATCTAATTAACATTCTTCACATTCCTCTCATGACTCAGGTAATGCTCGAGGTCTTGGTGGACTTCAAGTTCCTCGCGCTCAGGCAATTTAAATAATCCTGTTTTACAAAACACAGCTGGGTTTGAGTAAGTCTATGTTGCGGCGTTCTCTCCCGGATGACACATTGTTGCCAGTACAAGCAGCGCAACGCAGCGCCTTGTCTTATCGCGCGCTGCCATAAATCAACTGACGCATCTTGGATTCATTATGGAATCCTTTCTATGGAGACATTGTGGGCTCCCTTCTGAGCACAAAATCAATATGGATCCTAAGAGTTTATCTTTTGGTTTGGCCAGTTTCAGCAATTTTAAGAAGCGTTTCTGACACTGAGATAATGGTTTGATTCCAAAGGCACGATTTATAAAAAAACATTTAATTCTGTTCATGTCATGTGGCGGGGTTTAACGTGTTACACGAGCCTTCATAAGTCATGAAACGTTTGGGTTCCTTATCTTTGTGACGAGGCTAACATTCCTTCAGAAAGCTGTACTGTACGTTCAGCAGAATTCAGAACAGACATCATGTTTTTTTTACCCTGATAACAGTGTACAGCAACAATGTCATAGCCTGTTCCAGACCCTGTTGCCATCCATCTCAAATATTATGTTAAAAAATAATAATTGTTGTTCATTTAGCCATTTTTATGGGTGAAAGTGCTTAATAAATACAAATAATTTTCTTAAATATGCGTTTGTTTGACTAATAGGCCGTATTCAACCACAAAAAAAGCGATATGCTAAGAAGTTATATATGTTTCAAGAAAAAACTACATCTCAGCTTTGTGATATAGGTGAAAAAGCCTATTAGTATTAACTTCGCTCTTTGTGCTTTTTTGCCCGTTTTTGCTGTTGTTTTTTTTAAATTTTGCAAATATTTCAACTTTCTACTTTAAATAATCTTGGTAAATGTTCATTTTGTAATATTATAACATTATTCCCATATTATTGTAACTTTTTCCTAATTTTTCAAAGAGGTTGTTTGTTTGTTTCTCATAATATTATGGCTTTAAAAAATGTTTGTCTTAAATATTTCAATTCTTTGCTACAAAAATGACATTATTTTCATCATAATATTACAAGTTGATGTTTCTTCCATTTATGCTTCCCCCCCCCCCCCCCCCCCCCCCCCCCCCAACCATTTCACCTTCCTTTTTGTAAATTTTCTTCTGGTAATTATGACTTCATTTTCAGATTTTGACTTTATTTGCATATTCTCATAGCTTTTTTCCCCCAACGTAATTTTCCCAAAATTGTTTTGTTTGTTTTCCAAACTATTATTAGAAATGTATTTAAATATTTTAGGTCTATGCTACAAAAATGACATTATTTTTTCCTCATAATATTATGAGTTCATTCTCCTAAAATTGCAACTTTTTTCTCGTTAAATATGACTTTTTTTCTCTTAATATTTTTTACTTCATTCTCGGAAAATGACAGCTGTTTTTTTTTTTTTTTATTTCTGCTGCTTCCCCCCCCCCTCTATTTCAACTTTCTGCTTTTCATATAATAATGACTTTATGCCCATAATATTTCGGCTTTACTCTTGTAATATTAAATTTTTTTTCCTCAACCTGATTTTCTAAAAATTACAACTTGATTTAGTTTTGTTTGTTTCTCATTATATTCCAAAATTGTTTTAAATATTTCATGTCTATTCTACAAAAATTACATTATTTTTCCTCATAATATGAGTTCATTCTCCTAAAATTGTGACTTTTTTTCTTGTTGGAATAGAACTTTTTTGTCTTCATATTTGGAGTTTGTTGTTGTAAAATGACTGCTGTTTTTTCATTTCATTTTTTTTTCCATCTTGTAAATTTATGACTTTATACTAGGGATGCTCCGATCGATCGGTCACCAATCAGTATCAGCCGAAAAAGTGATAAAAGCACGTGATTGGCATATGTCAATAAATGCCTTTCAAAACCAATCATACTGTAGAAGCCGATCACCTGTGGCTCGTACGATTGCAGCCTGTAGTATTCCCTGTATGCAGTGTGGTATCTTGCCCTGAAGTCTTGGGTAGCGTCCTCCTCCCACTTTCTTTCACACAAAACAAAGCATGTCTCTCATGTGGAACTTACTTGCCAACACATGCCACGAAAAATGTCTTGCACATTAAAAAGCTTTAATTTAATACGGCATTTGAAGAACAAACACCTGACGGAGTTTGGTGAGTTTTCAAGGCTCACGGTGTGATCATCAGTCAAATGGTAGCGAACGCAGCCAAAATGCTGGACACAATAATTGAATTCATCGGACGAGATGAGCAGCCTTGTGTCAGTGGTGGAAGACACCGGGCTCACCGGCTGCTCTCTCACTTGGAGCCCACCTCGTGCTGCCTGGAAGCCCTGCTAGAGTTCCTCCAATGTACTCTCGCATCCAAAGTCTCCAGAAGGTGTCTCATCCTCTGTAAGTTTCACAAGACATATTTTCTATCGAAAAAAATGTTATGAAAATCAGATTACATTGCACCCCGCCCCTTTTTTATTAATTCATTACTAATTTTATTAGTAATTACCTATTTTTTGGGCCCCATGGCAGTCAGAGGACCTTGGAATTGTCTGACTTTTCCCCTTTATACGGCACCCCTGGCCAATAGAACTCATCATAAATCAGTAAAAAAATGTATAATTAATCCTTGCGATCGGTATCTGCCAATTTCACTCATGGATGATTGGTATCAGAATCAGCAGCATAAAACTCCCTACTTCCTACTTTTATACCCATAATATTTTTACAAGTTTTTCCCCAACCTAATTTTCCAAAAATTTAAATTTTGAAATGATTTTTTTGTTTGTTTCTTGTTGTATTATAAATGTAAAAAACAATGTCTTTTTCTTTAACATTTCAGCTTTATTGAAGTTACGTTTTCCTCACAATATTACGTTATTCTAAATTATGACTTTTTCCTCATTAGAGTGCATATTTTTTCTCTTAATATTTTGACTTCTTGTGAAATGATTGCTGTTGTTCTTTTGTTTATAGTTTTCTTGTTAAGTTATATTTTTAGAATGTGGCGGCCCAATAAAAAAACAGGCCTGGGCTGCAAATGGCCATCGGGCTGCACTTTGGACGCGCCTGAATTCGTATATTTGGAAAAACGTGATAGAGTGAAGCCGCAAAGTGGCGAGGAAAGACTACCAATTAAAAAAAAAACGCGCTCCTGACCAAAAATGGCCACCATACTGCATTTTGGCCAACCCCAAGTTCTTGGCAACCTCTCCATGTGTTTCTGAGGCATTTTTACACTACAAATGACAGTCAGAGAGGAAGGTAGAGATTATAGAAGGTCACATGTGTTCTGCGTCTCTCGGCACATCATCTCAAGACACGTATTCAAGCAATCCTTGCAGGGTTAAGTAGTGTCGCCTGAGGAAGACTAACTAAGTGGACTCACTCCTTCTGTGTGCTGTAAAGCTGCCCAACTGAGCCTTGATCTTGCTTGAACTCCATTAAGCCTTCTGACAGTCGCATCCGTAGCAGTGGTATACTTGGCTAGGCACGGGACATAGAAGACAGTATCGGCTTCACTCGCACCAAGGCACCCACGTGAGGTCTGAGGTCAGCATCCCGTCAACGACGGGACATCTTGTCAGCAAAAACTAAATAAATAACGGACACATTCCTTCCTCCCCTTCCCCCCTCATCCACCACCACATCCTTCCTCTCGCATCCCCTCCTCGGAGAAACACCAGGCTATTTTGGAGGACAGGCGAGCATCCAGGATGGCTGCACTTTGACTGATTGTAGCCTGAAGGAAGAGCGTCAACAAAGGTCACGCCGTGGCTCGCGCTGATTAGGCGGCCGTGGTGCACAGTGTTTGGAAAAGAAGAATAAATCTCCCATGTGGATGTTCTGCGTAAGCCTTTGTTTGGCTCCACGTGGGCATTCTCCGTTTAATAGCCACATTCTTCATATGAGTAGTTTGACATGAAAGCCAAACTGTTGTGCAGCCCTTGGCTGTCCCGCAGATGGTGTGATGAGCTGTTGAATTTGAAGGCCTTGTCCTCCATGCATGAACTAGGCAACAAGAATGCATTTGGTACCAACTCAATACAGCATATGCTAAGGAGTTAGAGATATTTCAGGGAAAAAGTGCATCTCAGCTTTCTCATATCGGTGAAAAAGTCTATTATTAATATCAACTTCACTCTATGCTCTTTTTTTTTCAATTTCAACTTTCTTCTTACATCATGACCGGAATACTGTTTGTATTTCACTTGTATTTCAATATGTTTTGACTGATAATAGACCATCGTCCAGGGTTTCCTCTAGGATTTTTGAAGCTGTGGTGGTGGGCTGCATGGGAGGTGGACTGCCGTTGCCGTGGCAGGATTTTTTATTTTTTAGATTTAAATTTACTGTCGGTAATAATGTCAACATTATTATCAAATGCATTCATTCACTTTAAATGCTTTTCTCGGCAGACAGGTGATTCCAGTGCATGTTTTTCAAAATAAAGTGTAGTGAAACGTTTTTATGGTATTTGATAGATATTTTATTTCAAATTAATTGTGGTCAATATGTAAATATTAGGCTATATGTTTATCGATACAGTGCAGGGGTGCTCAGCCTGTGAGCTACTTTGTCCCAAAGATCTACCACCTACTATAAACACAGAGAATATATACAGTGTATATAAAAAAACAAAAACAAAAAAAACTCTTCCCTCACCCACCCGCTGTGGGTGAGGTACCTGTTTCTCCAGGTATCTGCTGGAGCCACTTCTCCAGTGTCGGGGACACGGCCCCCAGTGCTCCTATGACCACGGGCACCACTGTTGCATTCACCTTCCAGGCTCTCTCCAGCTCTTCCTTGAGCCCTTGGTATTTCTCTTGTTTCTCGTGTTCCTTTTTCCTGATATTGCCATCATTGGGGATAGCCACATCGATTACAATGGCTGTCCTCTGCTGCTTATCCACGATCATGATGTAATGTATTGTATTTATTTATATATATATATATATATATATATATATATATATATATATATATATATATGAGTATTTATGTACATTGTACATGTATATCAGGGGTGCACACAATCAAAATGATGTACCTCTTACTATAAAACATATAGCATCTATAAAATCTAACCGGTAAACTTTGCAACTACTATACTAAATAGTAATGATTAGTATTTCACACTAACAGTTTCAAAGTTTACAGGTCATCAAAATAGTTGATATTGTTCAGTAATTCACAATTCAAATCAATATGGCAATAACGATAATTACACATAATTCAATAAATAAATAAACTGAGTAATCTGTCAGTGAAAATAACTACGTAGCATTCATCATGTATTACGTCCAGGTAGGATTTGCTATACAACATTACAGATACTGTATACGAAAAATTCAAAGGAATATGCAAAAGACAATGCAGCCGTAGTCAAGGCGGTGAGGCGTTGGACGTGCTGCCCGGCCGAGGTCATATACCTCACTGTGATTGGTTCGTTCGACCGAGGTCCCGCCCTCGAGACCATATACCTCACCGTGATTGGTTCGTTCGGCCGAGGTCCCGCCCTCGAGACCATATACCTCACCGTGATTGGTTCGTTCGGCTCCGCACACAAGTGTCATTCATATCAAAGTTGCGGGCCACACATATTAATTTTTCATATTAACACGGGGGCCGCAAACTATCGTCCCGGGGGCCGCGAGTCTGAGACCCCTGGTGTAGGCTGCATACGCTACCACTCATGGATTTGTGACTCGCTAATGCATTAATAAAATTGATAAAAAAATCAAAACAAGTTGGTTCCATTCCCAGTGTCACAGTGCCATCTACTGGTCAAGCTGCAAACTTACCTGCAAATACAATAACAGCCTTTATCTTCACTCGCCAAGAAGACAGTTCTGTCTCAAGGTATGTTGACGTATTACGACTTGTGTGTAACTTACAAATAACGTTTGTGAACGGGCGTCAACAATCGCATAACTTATTGCGCGCGGATGCGGGACGTATGAATCATACATTGACATACGTCGAAATGTTTTGTGCATGCACAAAATTTTTGGACGACTTGGACGTACTATGACATATGCCGGCATGCTTCAGCGTGCTCTTAACTTATACAAAACTTACCCATAACTTATTGGACGTACGCCAGCATATTGGCCAATTTTTTCATACGTTGGCGTAAGCTGGCTAAATCGTCAAGGTGTGACAGGCGTTGGGCATAAATTGTGAACACCAGCAACACGCTACGCATTTGTTGATATAAGTTGTCTATAAGTTAGAGAAACGTTCTATATAAGTTACTAATACGTCATGTTTATGTCGACCTCGTTATGAATACGCTATGTATAAGCCCAAAATTTTAAAAAAAACTGTCGGCAGTTCAACGTATGCCATCAAAATGATCACGTCAGGCATGTGCTGCCTAAATCGTCAAGGTGTGACAGGGCCCTCAGCTGTTTATATCTTTTTTTTTTCCCCAACAGAAACCAGAAGAAAGCCACAGTTTAGAGACTTTACATTGTTTTCTTAGCATTGCATAAATATAGAATGGCCAACTTGGAATAATGTAAGCACTGCGTTGGTGCTTGTCAAAAAGCCCAGATGTTTATTTTATGTTTTAGTGCCACAGCTAAATATATCCAAAGTGCTGTTTTGCAGTTGGCAATGTAAGGCACGAGTATCAGCCATCGATTCAGGCTCTCCACAAAATACATGACCATATGGGGCTGAGGTCGGGAAGACAGCCAGCCTCCATAAAACTCCTTAGCTGAAATGGCTGCTATCTGGGCTTAGGTTCCTTACACTAAGACCACGTAATGTTCTGTAAACGTACACATGCCTGTGTTGTTAAGTCATCCCCCCGCTCCCCCACCCACAGGTTGTGTGATAATTAGCTGCAGAGCTCGTCTCCGGTGTGTTAACTTCCCAAGCGCAGAGCTGAGCGAGGGCTCTGAGGTTCAATGCAAAGACGGCGTTGTCCTCCCTGAAAGAAGAACACTCCCCTGAGTTTTGTAGCGCCAGCTGAACCTCGGCCCACCTGGTCAGCTCCAGTGGACTTGTCAGTGTTTTCCCATGGGTCCGCCTTCAAACATGCAACCACTTTGTTTTTGCTTTCCAGCTGCAGCTCTTGTCAAGCGTTTGACAGCCTGAAAGATGCGTGGCCGACCTGCCCCTAAAGGCCAAAAACAGCCAGCCCCATAGTGAAAAATGAAAGGATGGCTCAATTTTGTCCCTTCGATATTTTGTAAAGTAACACATGTAGAGATATGCTAAGATGTTATACAATGTTCCCTCGCTCCACCGTGTTTCTTTTTTTTTTGAATGAATGAAAGTTTTTTGAATTTGAATGATCAAACTAGGAGGTTGATCATTCAAATTCAAAGGAAGGTTTGAACTTTTTTGAGTGTGAGGAAATGTTAATGCCTGTCTGAGAAAAGTGTTTGGTGAGCGGTTTTACAGCCTTAAAATGTATAAAATAGTTGTAGAAACATTAAGTTATCTACTTTGTGGATTTCACTAATTGTGGGCTATTTTGGGAACCTATCCCCTGCGATAAATGAGGGAACACTGTATAAATTTCAAGAAAAAAATTCCTCTCAGCTTCGTCATATAGGTGAAAAAGCCTATCAATGTCAACTTCACTCTTAGGTCTTTTTTCCCATTTTTCCTATTTTTTTCAACTATTTTCAAAATATTTCGACTTTCTTCTTTGTAGATTTTCTTCTGGTAATATTATTACTTTATTCCCAACATTGTACCTTTTTCCTCACCCAAATTTTCAGAAAATGACAACTTTAGTTTTTTTTTTCTTATAATATTAAAATGTTATGAATAAAAACATATTTTTGTCATATATATATATATATATATATATATATATATAATTATACATTATAATTATATCAAAGTTTATTATCATAAAAGTCTTATTTTTTCTTTTAATATTTTGACTTTATTCTTGTAAAACGGCTTTTTTTGCATTTCTGATGTTTTTTTTTTTTCTTCTCATAAATTTTCTTGTCGTAATTATGCCTTTATTCCCATAATATTTGGACTTTATTCTTGTAAAATTACCAGATCACGCAAGATTAAAACGCGGCAATATTTTTTCTTTAGAGAGAAGCTATCTCGTGGGGGCAGCCAGAAGCCAGTCAGACTGTGAGTTATGGCATGGCTACTATGAATAATAATACACATAATGTGCAAGCGGCAGTGTGCGCGGCAGGATTGAAAGTGCAGATTAAGTGCTTTGCGCACACTATGAACCATGAAGTCCAGCCCACCTCAGTGTTCCCGGTGTCACTCATCACTTGGCAGGTGATTTTTTTTTTCATCACAGTTGAACAGCTGCGACGGTTAATGTCCAAGAAGAAGCTGTAGTAATTCTACTATTGATGAAACGTACTTTAAACCCTAGTCACACTAGAGGCGGAATGAGCCAGAATGTCGTTGGAATGAGAATTCTTGGTTTATTCTTAGATATTCATAGTGCATTCTAAAAATTCTGATTTCGTCTGAGTGCTTTCCAAACATTAGGGCCCATTCTTGTGGCCGGCCCAAATGTTTTCAGCATGCTAAAAACTTTCGAGGTGGATTCGAAGTGGGAAAAATATCGAACGCCTTTCGAAACATATTCTAACTGCACTTGCATTCCAAACATTCTTATGACATTTGGGGGAAAAAACAGCAGGCTGCCACTGAAGCGTCACTATTAAGCATTGCCTTATTCACATCACATTCACATCACCGCCAAGGAAAAAAAGAGCCAACTCCAACAGTGGCCGCCAGCGTGGACAGCGCAGAGGTGCTGAAAAGAGGTTGAAGCCAACACGCCCGCTGAAGCGACACTCACCACTGTCACCAATTAACATCACGTCATGCCGCCAAGAAAAAAGTAGTCAGACTGACCACTGGCTGAAATCCAGGAAGCCCCTGAAGTGCCAGATCCTATTCCTAATAAGTGTTTGAACAGCATTCAAATCCTTTCCCAAATGTGGCCGAATTTTGAAAGGTTTTCATTGCAGTTCGTTCTGCTTGATTTGTGCTTAGTGTGACCGGGGGGCTTAAGATTTGTCAGATCAAAACACGATTGCTGCATACACCCTCAAAACATGTGATACTAGAGTCTATTTCAATGTCAGAGTGGCCTAATGAGGAAAAAAACGTTGCAATGGCATAAATGGGAAAACCGCTGTAATTCTCCAAGAATAAAGTCCAAATATTAAACGAAAACTGCGCTTTTTTGGAATTTTGCCCATCATCCACAATCCTTATGTAACGGATGCCAGCCTGTCAGGCTGCGAAAGTGTACGTTGGTAAAACCTCACTACTGCGCGGTCGACAGTCCGGGCTTTTGGCTGTGTGGTCAGCGCTCTCGTCTCCCATTGCGAAGGCCTCTCTGCGGGCAGTGTTAAGCAGGGCGGGTGACACTTATTTGAAACATGACCACACGTCTTTCTCTTTTCTGTGCGATCAAAAGAGAGGAAAAACAGCTAAGAAACAGTCAACATGTGGGAGTTAATAATGAATGTAACGGGACACACCTATTTCGACTATGAAGCCCTAAGAAAAAATGCCAAAAAAATTGACATAACGGACCTGTATGTAAACTAAGCTACAGTAACATTGTTATTGTAGCAGCTAACACGAGGAACTATTTTTCTGGCGTAGTGATGCAGCACCTCATGCCACTGCCGAGATGTAGCAAGCACACTGCAAAATATTGCGATTTGTACTGACTTGGATACAAGAACAAGCATTTGAACAACTACGAATAGACAACCAAATTATCTGTAAAATATTAGCCCAAATTCCATGTTTTGTTTATGCACATCTAGATGGACTGTTATGATATCATGTACTATGAGCTCCATGTATCACAAGCAATATCGTGGTGACTTACTCGATGGACGAGTTGTCCGTCTGGTCCAGCTGGTCTGCGGCGTCTTTTCCAGTTTATTTTGGGTAGGTGGAAAAAGTTTTCTATCAGTGCAGGGTTTGTTCTAAAAATTCTTCGTTCGCTGTGATGCAATCTCATAGCTTATTGTCCTCCTCGCCATACACACAAAGCCTTTCCATCGATGGTAACACTGCATGCACTGTATACTGAAGCTCCACATTTCCACCACCAAGTCAGGCCTGTGTAATGACTTGCATTGTTAGCTCCCTCATGCTAACTGTTTTTCTCATTAGAACACACAGAAAAGGGAAAGACATGTGAAAGACATGTTTCCATAAGGATTGTGGATGATGGGTAAAATTCTAAAACAAGTGCAGTTTTCCTTTGAAGAGAAAAAAATTGGTATTCTAACAAGAAAAAGCATAAAGAAATATTAAAGAAAAATACATTTCTTTTTACAGTCTTAATGTTAGGAAACAAAACAAAGTTGCTGTTTTTGGGAAATTAGGCTCTGGACAAAGTTATAATATGGGACTAAAGTACAAATATTATGTAAATAAAGTCATAATATTATGAGAAGAAAATTTACAAGAAGAAAGTTGAAATAGTTAAAAATTATGAATAAATAAAACAGCTGTTATTTTAGTATAAAGTCAAAATATTAAGAGAAAAAAGGCCGTATTCTAACGAGAAAGAAGTTTGAATTTTACGAAAATAAACTAATTATATTATGAGGGGATGGGAGAAATGTCATTTTAGTAGCGTAAAGTTTAAATATTACAGAAAAATACATTATTTTTGTACAGCTGTAACGTTTATGAGAAGCAAACTAAATAAAGTAGTAATTTTTGGAAAATTAGGTTGGGGGAAAAAGTTACAATATTATGGGTATAAAGTCAAAAGTCATAACATTATCAGAAAAAAGTTATTAAGATTATTTAAGAAGTAAGTTTAAATATTTTGAAAAAAAAATGGAGAAAAACCAAAGTTGATATTGGTAATAGGCTTTTTCATCGATATCACAAAGCTGAGACGCAGTTTTTTCTTGATTATATATACTGTATAACTTCCTAACATATTTCCAAAATATCAAAGTGGCATCCTTGACTGCTGACCGTTGTTGGGGGGGCTTGACAGAAAATCATGGAGAAACACTGATTTACAGTCAAGTTATCAACGCCAATAATACTGGCATGAGCAGTTTGCACCTTACCACTATTACATCTTTGGTTGTTTTGTGCTGTCTACTCAGTCAAATCTTTTGCGTTAAGGTCTGATTGGCAAGCATGTCATATTCAATCGTCACGTCTGGTTCTGTGCTTTTGCGACAGGTGGAGGAGGCCAGCAAGGCAGCGGCTGTGGGCCTGCAGGCGGGAGATGAGCTGGTCAACATTAACGAGATTCCCCTCAGCGGTTTCAGGCAGGAGGCCATCTGCCTGGTGAAAGGCTCCCACAAGACGCTCAGTCTGATGGTGAAAAGGTAAGGTGGATCCTCGTCCCCGCCCCACCCTCACTTAGCCAAGAGCCTTGGGGGTTGCCGTGCCAACATCTCCCAACAAAACCAGGCAACGGCGACGCTCCCTGGTAGCTGTTAGCATGTCGATTAGCCCGCACGCTGTGGGATTTCCAGCTTGTCACTGTGGAGTTTCTGAGCGAGCTGGATTGTCCTGTTTGGTCGGGTCGGTTAACACGAGGTCTTGTGACACAGATTCCCAGGAAGGCAGGTTGTGGGTGACCTCATGCATACAGCTTCATGCACGTTTATGCAAATATTTCTCAACAGTCTGAGCCTTGATGGACAATGAAGGCCGTGGCTCATCATGTGAGTGAGTCACTCTTTGGCATTCATTGTATTTGTGTCTTCTTTTATGCCAGTGCTTCTCAAATGGTGGGGCGGGTCCCCTGGGGGAGGGGCGTGAGAGGCAGGGAGGACTTTCAATATTAGGGTAGACTTGCCAACATGTATGAATTTGTCGTACTCAGCATGCAATTTGACTCTTGTATACGCTTGCTCTCCATTTTGTTGCATTTCGCTGGTTTCAGCTTTGAGTTCAGTCTGTACAGTACAGACGAATAGATACAAGTTCCCAATATTATCAGTTTTCTCAATAGTATTTCAACTCGGTATTTCTGTCCCCAAGTGGGAGCATGACAGAAAATAATTGGGAACCACTGTTTTATGCCAACACTGGTCGCATCATCGTCCCATAGCTGTCTGCTTTTCTTTCCCTATTGTATATCATATAACTAAAGAGGCTCTACATAGGCTTTTTACTCATATCTGACAGAGTGCTACCTCATTTTTCGTCATCAGTTTGTTCCAAAAGGTCTGACCAAAACCAAAACTTACTTTTTCCCGTTGGAAATAATGTAAAACCAATTAACCCCTTCCAGCCACTTACAAATATGAGCAAAAAATACATTTTATATAAAATAATTCTAGTTTTACATGCAGAAAACGTGAAATCATTCTAAATAATGAATTGTTGGAACTTATTGTTGATGCAGACTTCCCGTGCATACTGGCCAGATTTAATTCAATAGTGTTTCTCACCTTCTGCATCAAATTGCTGCCACTCGCTACTTTCTTTGGCACCATGGCGGGTTATTTAGTAGCCACACTCTTTGAAAAATCCCAAATCATGCGCAAACTGGAACCTACAAAAACTAAGGCACAATTTCAGTGGGAATTTTTGACAAAACCTGGGGCTTACGAAAAACGAGGCCCCCTTTTTGCAAAAATTTTCAATGGAAATCGAATTATACACAAATGTAGGTGTACGAAAACCGAAGCAAAATTTTGGGAAAATTTTCAGTGCAACCTGAAACATACAAAAACCGGGGCACACAAAAACTGAGGCACAAAGCAAAAAATTTTTAAACAAACTGGGGTATGCAAAAAATGTTGCCAAACTTTTTTAACCAAAACAGTGTTGTACAAAAGCTGGGACGAAGTAAGTGTAAGTGAGAATATTTTAGGAAAACCGAATCATACGAAAATTGGGCAATACAAAAACCGAGGTGAAATTTTAGCTTAAATTTCCGTCAAAAACCAATTCGTATGAACGCCAAACCAAAAAAAACAAACTGAAGTAACATTTTTTGATGCAACCCAAATCATATGAAAGCTGGGGCCTACGAAAACCAAGGCACAATTTTAGGACACCTATTAAAAGTCTGAATTTCTGAATTTAGTGAAATGAATTTGTAAATAGATGCCACTTGTAGTCCAGTGCGACTTGCATACGTTTTTGTTCCTTTTCATGATGCATTTGTGGACAGATGTGACTTATACTTACATTGTACAATATTGTGTTCCTCTGAGAGCGGAACACCTTTTCTTCTGGAGGTAGACTGCATTCTGGCGATCTCAGGGAGGGATCATGTTGAACAGAAAGGTGTCAGAACCTGCTCACGTCTGCAGGTGCGGCCTCCGTGCAAACAGCAAATGGGCGGAGCTTGTGTTAGCAGATAGGAGCCTACACTGAGATTGCCGGCGTAACAGCGTCATCCAGGGAGAAGAGGAATGACAACAAAAGGCAAGGATTACAAATAACAAAAAGGTGCGGTTTGCATTTCCGCATCTGTGAAGCATGCCTCGACAAAGCATCAGACTAGTTTAAAGCTGGCTGCTGCATACAAGCCAAACTTGTGACGTACATTAATAAGGAATGCACAATCATCTCAGATATTTCTCCTTAAAAAACTGTTGGCAAAAACCAAAACATAGGAAAACTCAGGCAATTTTTCCTTTAGGAAATCACGTAAATCCAATTCATCCACCCAAAAATATGAGAAAAAAAATGCATTTAGCGAAACGATACAGTACAGACTAGTTTCTCATGTGCAATATTGTACGAATACCATGACGAGGTCCGAAAACCGAGGCACAATTTTAGGGAAACTTTGACAAAAAACGATGTGTACAAACTCGAGTGGAGGAAAAATTTTCCACAAAACCCAAATCCTGTGAAAACTAGTGTGTACGATAACTGAGGCAACATTTTTGAGAGTTTTTTTGACATAACCCAAATCATACAACTGTGACGTACAAAAACCAAGGCACAATTTTTGTGAGAATCATACGAAAATGGGGAAGTACGGAAACGGAGGCAAAATTTTGGGGAACATTTTTGACTGAACCTGAACCATACAAAAACTGGGGCTTACAAAAATTTTAGTGAAAATTTTTGAGGAAAACTGAATCATGCAAAAACCGGGCAGTCCAAAAAACGAGGCACAATTTTAGCAATTATTTTTTATGAAAATGCAATTACAGGAAAATGAGGGTGTATGAAAACCAAATGCAAAATTTGGGGAAAAACTTTTGGCTCAAACTGAATCATACACAAACTGGGGCTTACAAAAACCGAGGCACAGTTTTAGAGAAAATTTTTGACAAAAACCGAGGCAAGACCAAAACCAAGACAAAAAATGTTGCCAACATTTGTGACCAAAATTGTTTTCTATAAAAACTGGGGTGTACAAAAACCGAAGCACAATTTTAGTGAACAATTTTGCCAAAAACTGGGACTTACAAAAACCAAGGCAAATATGTTGCCAAAATTTTGGAGAAACACTAGGGCCGTACAAAAACAGAGGAAAATTTAAGCAAGAATTTGGGAGGAAAACCAAATCATACAAAAACTGAGCAGTATGAAAACCGAGGCAACATTTTTGCAAAAATTTCAGGCGAAAACCAAATCATATGAACACAGGGGTGTAGGAAAACTGAAACAATTTTTTAAGAAATAATGTCAAACCAATGAAACCCTTCTAGAGACCTAAAAATATGAGTAAAAAATACATTTTACAGAGAACAGTTCTAGTTTTACATGCAGAAAACAATGTGAAATAATTATTGACTGTAGTAATATTAAATCAGGGGTGTCCAAAGTGTCGCGCAGGGGACATTTGTGGCCCACGGTTGCTAATGCTTAAAAGGACCAAAATACGGCCAACTACTGTAACAATTACAAGTTACCATGAATGTGCCTGTTACTACATGGTCACAGCATGTGATAAAGCCTTGTTGGATGTTTTTGGAGGTGTTTTAATAGCGGGCTTTGTAGGTGGCATACATGTGTCCTGTTACATGCATTAATTAGTTGCCTTTTTTTAGCTGTTTTTTTTTTTTACATCTTTAGAACGCACAAAAAAAGACAGACACGTGTGTTCATGTCTCATATAAGGATTGTGAATTATGGGTAAAATTCCAAAAGTGCAGTTTTTCTTGAACAAAAACAAGCAAAAATAGCAGTAATTTTACAAGAATAAAGTCAAAATGTTAAGAGAAAAAATTTGTATTCTAACAAGAAAAAAATCTTAATTTTATTAGAGTATTGTAATATTAAGAGGAAAAATAAGGTAATTTTAGTAGCATAAAGTTGACATATTAAACAGACAAATTTTTGTAAGTTGTAATATTATGAAAAACAAACAAAACTACAAAGTTGGAATTTTTGGATAATTAGTTTGTGGAAAAAGTTACAATGTTATGAGAATACAGTTGTATTCTAACAAGAAAAAGTTGCAGTTTTACAAGAATAAACTCGTAATATTATGAATAAAAATAGCGTCATTTTAGTAGCATAGAGTTGAAATATTAAAGTTTTTTTTTTTATTTCTTTTAAGTTGTAATATTATGAGAAACAGACAAAACAAAAAGTTAGTTAGGTTGAGGAAAAAGTTATAATATGGGACTAAAGTCAAAATACAATGAGAAGAAAATTTACAAAGATCATTTCAGAAGAAAGTTGAAATATTTGGAAAATTTAAAAAAACACAACAGAAATAACGGGGGGAAAGCAAAGAGTGAAGTTAATATTCATAACAGTCTTTTTCACCTATATGACAAAGCTGAGATGCAGTTTTTTCTTGAAATATATTTTACGTCTTAGCATATCTACACATGTTGCTTTACAAAATATCAAAATGGCAAAGTTGCATCCTTTCATTTTTCACTATGTGTCCCTCACTGGAAAAATGTTTGGACACCCCCTGCATTAAAAGCAAACAGTTCTGCAGGATTGGATCAAAGTGGAAAAATGTCTCCCTGTTGTTTTATAATTCATCACCTGTCTGCATGTCAGTGTTGCGGTCCGCTGCCCTGCCCAGCCCCCTGCTCCCTCCCAATAAAAGTATAGCCAACACAGGCGTAAAGTTAACGCCGTCAGATCATTTACAGCTGGTCAGCTGCGTTGTGTTGCCGCTTTGTTTTTCCATGATGTCTTGAGTGTTTTATCTCCTCACTCCAGTGATTTTTACTGTCCGCTAGCCAGACCCCCGTAGTTTGGACTCCCTGCCTGGGGGTTGGTTGTTTCCAAGTTATCCAACCCAGTCAGGGAATCATTAAAACAATGTCTTTACAAGATGGAGTCTGCAGAGGTCGGTTTCCCCCTGCTGGTATTTGTACTTAAGTGCAGTTGTCACTCCCATCTTATCCTCCTCTGGTGCCGTGCTCCACCCCAACGTCTCTTGTTTTCTTCCTTCTGTTACAGCCAAGTGGCAATTCTCCGTCGGTCGATCAAAGCTCAGCAACGACAACGGGAGGATGGCGAAACAGGATTTTGCAGTGGAAATGCAGAAAGAATGTGTCGGCAATCCAGTTCTACCTAGGAAAGCTTACTGGACACACGCACACATTTACTGCTCTTAGTTTGTTCTTAATAAGCTAATGCAGCATGTTTGGAATTCCGCCTCTTAAGTAGATTGAGATCTTAAAATTGTTTGGTTCACAGCTGAGGACATTCCAGCGAAGAGCTGGCCGCCCCTCGGTCCACCGTCAGTTTGGTCCCGTGTTCAGCAGAATGGGTGCAAATCGGAAAGAAGCGGTTTGTTTTTAAGTCGGCGTAATTGTTTTATTTTTTTTTGGCCAAGCATACGCTTGTCCAGGACGGTGGATGTGATTAAGGTTAGTCAAACAGGTAATTACATTATTATTCACTAACATAGACAATAGGCTTTTTACCAACCAATCACATGACCAAGTACAGTGGAACCTCGGTTAGTGTACGTGCCTTTTAGAGTATTGTTTTAATACATGCATATCATCTATATCAGGGGTGGCCAAAGTGCGGCCCAGGGGCCATTTGCGGCCCACAGCTGTTTTTTTTCTTTATTTGCTCGCAGCACATTCTAGTAATATAATTTAAAAACAAAACTTTAAATATATAGAAATAGAAATGTATGTGTATATATATATATATATATATATATATACACACACACACACACCCATATATACGCCCATCCAAATTCTAGCAATTTTTCAACTGGTCTTAAGATTTTGATCACGAGTATACGCTCCTGATCAAACTCCTGATCAAAATTTTAAGACCAGTTGAAAAATTGCTAGAATTTGCATTTTGCACATTTGGATTTTATACATATATATATATATATATATAAAACCAACAGAAATTGAAAAATCATCAGAGAAAATACAAAGAGAAAAAATTACTCTAATGATAAAAAGTTGTAATTTTAAAGAAAAAAAGTCATTATGAAAAACAAGTAGTTAGAAAATTCGGTTGCGAAAAAAAGTTATAGGTTATGAGAAAATCATAATTACGAGGAAAAAATGGCAGAAATGCTTTTTAAATCTGTAATTTTTGGAGAATAAAGTCAAAATATTAAGAGAATTTTTTTTTAATCTAAAAAGTTGTAATTTTACAAGATCATGATGTAATATTATGAGGAAAAATAATGGCATTTTAGTAGCATAAATTTGAAATATTTATGCAAGACCTTTTTTTTAAAGTCGTAATATTAAGAAAAACAAACACAATTTTTGGAATTGTAATTTTTGGAAAATTACATTGCAATAAAAGTTATGTCATTAGATAAAGTCAAAATACGGTAATTAAGTCATAATGACAAGGAAAGAAATGGCTGAAATGGGGAAAAAACTGCTGTAATTTTACATGAATAATGTCAAAATATTAAGAGAAAAAATTTATATTCTTACGGGGGGAAAAAGGTGCAGTTTTATGAAAGTAGACTCATAATATCATGAGGAATAATCTCATTTCAATAGCGTAGAAATGAAATACAGTGTTCACTCGTGTATCATGGGGGATAGGTTCTCAAAATACTCCACAATAAGTGAAATCTGCGACATGTATAAGTTTTAAGGCTGTAAAACCCCCCACCATACACTTTATACACTTTTCTCAGACAGGCAATAACATTTTCTCACATTTCTCGCTTGTTTAAACACTCTCAAAGTTCAATTTTTGTTTTATTTTAATGATCAACCTACTAGGTTGGACACAATAAATTATTAAGTGACTCACCTGTATTTCACTCCTCTGATCATGCCTCATCCTGGCGCCGTCCGGCTGTAGCATTTTTGTATCCTTGTTAAAACATATAGCTCCTGTCGTCATATTTTCCTTACACGGTCAGCTTCTATCGTTTACAGTACAAGTGGTTAGCAAGTAGCTTACATGGTTAGCTAGTTTGGTAGCCACGACCACAACAGGAGACTTAGGTTGGTTGAAAAGTAGTAATATTATTGGAATAAAGTCAAAATATTAAAATCGAACGATAAAAATGTTATTTTACAGGGAAAAGGCCATAATAGTATAAAAAAACCCCAAAGTTTTGTAAAATGAGGTTGCAAAAAAAGTTATGTTACGAGACTAAAGTCAAAATATTACGGTAATAGACATAATTACGTGGGGAAAAAATGGCAGAAATGGGAAAACCATTGGAATCTAACAATATCTAAGATATCAATATTAGGGTATTTTAAAGTTGTAAAATGATGAAAAAGAAAACATCAAACAAAGTTGTCATTTTGGAAAATTAGGTTGTGTTAAAAGTTATGTTACGAGATAAAGTCAAATTACGGTAATTAAGTCATAAATCCGTGAAAAAAAATTGCAGAAATGGAAAAATAGCTTTAATTTCCTGAACAGGAAAAAAAGTCTCAGTTTTATGAGTAAACACATAATATGAGGAAAAACGACATCATTTTGTAGCATTGAGTTGAAATATTAGTGAAAAAAAATTTTATTTTTTAAAAGTGGTAGTATTATGAGAAACAAACAAGATACAGTTGTCAGTTTGGAAAAATTAGGTTAGTGAAAAAGTTTGAAAAAAAATTACAAGGCAAAGTAAAAAGAAAAAAGACATTATTAATGTGGCAATATTATGAGAAACAAACAAAACAAATTAAGGTTGTAATTTTTGGAAAATTAGGTTGGGGAAAAACTTATGATATGGGAATAAAGTAAAAATGTTACAAGACAAAATTTAAGGTTAATTTGAGGTTAAATTATTTGAAAATTTTAAATTAAAACAGTTGATATTAACAGTAGGCATTTTCACCGATATGACAAAGCTGAGGTGCTTTTTTTTCTTGAAATACTGTATATAACGTCTTATGGCCATTACACCCTTTCATTTTTCAGTATGTGGAAAAAGTTTGGACACCGCTGGTGTAGGTTATTCTCTAGAACAGGTGTTCACGTCAAATAAACATTTTGAGGTGTTTTTCCACTGCATTCTCCTCTTCCTTTGCTACGCATGAAGTAACTTGAGTTGTAATAACAGGTGCTGACAGGGATGACTTTAGGACTGTCAACCCCCTCCAGATGAGAGTGTTCCAGGTGTTTGTAGGCCGGGGGTCAGCATGAGCAGCCAGTCGCTTGATGGTTAGCATGGCGCGCGGCCCAGGAATGTGCGCTGGCCTTGACACAGCGCTCACGGTTCATAGCTTTTGCCTCAAAACATGTCTGCCTTGAATGTCGGCGCTGCTGAAGAAGGCTATTGTGAGGTCCCCCAGGCGGACCCACTCACCTGTGGGTGCAGCCTCAGCCTGTCTGGCCGATAATTGGATTTACATGATTTCCTGTGGGAAACATTGTTTTGTTTCAGTGTTTGAACGATTTGTTCCTGTTCCCGTGTGGGCAGCCTCTTATAGGCAGCGATCCGATATACGCACAGATTCACGTAAAATCAAACGGTAGCATGTTTCGATACTTAAACACCAGTCTCCATGGAGTGTCACGGCAGCGCTTCAAACAACATTCAATTCACAAGAGAAGATGACGAAGCCAGAGGGAGGGGGCAATGTTTACACCTACAAGGAGACAAACTAAAGCTACACAAGCTGAAATAAGTCTACATTTTTTAAGTATATGGATACAATAAAACTATACCTGTTTAATAAGTATAAAAATGTTCCGGAAGAAGACACTTTTAATACGTGACACTAGACCTGGACGCATCCCAGTGTGTAGAAATGCATCAAACAGCAGTATTTTAACACCAAAACTTCATTTTTGTATTCACAAATGAATGCAAATAATAGACTGAAAATCATACGTGTGTATTTAGTCAGAGGATGACGCAGCAGCTCCAAGCTCCAAGCTGGACATATTTAGTGTCCTAATGAACCAACACTGCTGTCTACAATAGCACATTTCTCAATCGACACAGGTGTATTGTATCATTAGGATGCAACTTTGCCACTTTGATATTTTGTAAAGCAACACATGTACATACTTTTTGCTAAGAGTATAAACTCTTTCATAAACTATTTCACGAAAAAACTGCATCTCAGCTTTGTTACTGTATTATTAGTATAAACTGGTCTGGTTTTTTTTTCTTTCCCCAAAATATTTCTCTGTGTACATTTTCTTCCTGTAGTATAATGACTTTATTCCAACACTATTATAACTTTTCCCCTACCTAATTTTTTTATTTGTTTGTGGCCCATAATATTGCGATTTAAAAAAAACATTTAAAATTTGTTTATTAATTTTGAATATCTTGAATATTTAAACTCTAAATGTATATAAATAAATATATTCTAAAAAACCATTAAATGAATATTATGTATTAAATATATTATTATATAATTGTAATTGTAAGGGCCGCACGGTGTCTGAGTGGTTAGCACACACAAGCCACACAGTCAGGAGATCTGGGTTCGAATCTCCGCTGGGCATTTCTGTGTGGAGTTTGCATGTTCTCCCCATGTGTGTGTGGGTTTTCTCCGGGTACTGCGGTTTCCTCCCACATTCCAAAAACATGCATGTAGGTTTAATTGGCGACTCTAAATTGTCCATAGGTATGAATGTGAGTGGTTGTTTGTCTATATGTGCCCTGCCATTGGCTGGTGACTAGTCCAGGGTGTACCCCGCCTCTCGCCTGAAGTCTCAGCTGAAATAGGCTCCAGCATGCCCCCGCGACCCTAATGAGGAGAAGCAGCATAGAAAATGTATGGATGGATAATTGTAAATAAATAAATGTATTCTTAAAAGGGCGACCGTGTACAGCAGGGGTCACCAACGTGGTGCCCGCGGGTACCAGGTAGCCCCCCACGACCACATGAGGTGCCCGCAAGCCTGCTTTTCATTCAGGTTTTCAGTTAATAATGAAAGAACAGTAGAAAGAAATGCATTCTGAAATACAAAATGTGAGTTGTGGACACCAGCATTTTGTTAATGTTCTGGTAAAACAAGCATATTCACTTTGTTTGGGTTTAAAATAAGCTCTGAAAATAAATGTTACAAAAATGAGTAGCTCTTGGTCATTTTCATTTTGTAAACGTAGCTCTCACAAGGAAAAACGTTGGTGACCCCTTGTGTACAGCAATCCCTTGCCACTTTTCACTTCGAAATTTGTGGCTTCACTCGACCACGTTTTTTCAAAAATTAATAAATCATACTGTTTCGTACTTGAATATGGCCTATTAGTTAAAAAATGCATATTTAAGCAAATTTAACATATTGTTTTGCCTAAATGAACCATTTTCAACCATAAAAATGTCTAAATGAAGTAAAATACAAATATAAGGCATTCAGAAGACACACTCAAAGACATTGTGATGATATGTAGTATTTTACACTGGTCACTAGGTGTCAGTAATCTTACTGTAATGTTGGGTGAGACACGCAAGCACCAGACTTGATAGACGGAACAACAGGCTTTTAAAGCTGATTTGAATGATCTCACAACAGGCACAATAATAACATAACATAACAACAACAATACGGGCTACTGTTGCAGATGTAAACAAGCTACGGTAAAACTAAAAGCTAGAACTAAACTCTGAACCCCTGACGCCATTCTAATAATGTTAAAAAGTGTATTTAGGAGGTTGTAACAGGTTTTCTATTTCTTATGTGTTTCTTTTTTTAATGTTTTACTCTATTGGGTGGCGGTTAAAGGTGACTATAGGGGTGTTATTTCATGTCTAGAGGGCTCTAATGTTACAGCGTATTTAGGAGGTCGTAAACAGGTTTTCTATGTCTTATGTCTTTTTTTCCCCTCTTTATGTCTAATATATGGGTGAAAGCAGTGTAACGGTGATTATAGGGTTGTTATTTCAGGTCTACAGGGCTCTAATGAGGTCGTAAACAGGTTTTCTATATCTTATCTGGTTTCTCTTATGTCTGCTACATTGGGTAATAGGCGTGTAAAGGTGACTAGGGCAGGGCTGTGACCCCTATACTGCGATTAAAGTATGAGACATTGCGAGTGAATTTTTCAACTACTACTACTACGTGTTCCGTATTGAGCTGACCGTGGACGTCCCTTATTATGGCAAGAGTTAAAAATAGTCTGTGTAATGTGTAGTCAATTGACGACAGCTTGTCACAGTCTTAAGCCTATCAATGGCAGCTTGTGTGATCGCTCATGCTTGGCTCGCATTGAAGTCTGACTATTCTACAATTTTTGTTTACAAATTTTACGTGGCTCCTCTGTTTCTCTGGTGGCAGCTCGCTAGCTAGCTATTGTTATCTGCCTAGTCTCTGGTCCACGGACTCCAAATGTGACTTTCTTTTGTTTAGTTTTTTTAACCACAGTGACATTTTGTGTTTAAAACAATCAATTGGGTTTGTTCGGAGCTCATTTTTTTGTGTGTACCCTCCGTGTTTCAAAGCTCATTACCCTCAATCAACCTGTTGCCATAGCGATGGGAGAAATGCACATCCGCCTCACAACAGGGGAGACGCTAAAAGAGGAGTCTGGCATTTCTTCCCCTTCATTAGCATATTAGCTGCTTTGGACCAATGAGAAGAGCCACGTTGGGGGTCTGGCCCTGACAATAACCCCCCTTTTCCTTCTCTGTGCACTCTTCCACCTCCTTAAAAAAAAAAAAAACCTCTCCTTAATCCCAAAGGAAGTCTCCCCTTCTCTTGCGAAGTCATTTGGCCAGCGCAACTTGGCTCCAGCAGTCCCACGTTGAGGATTTTGGGTTCCGGGTGTGTTTGTTGGCGGTGGACTTGATCCACGATGCTCAGTGGTCCTTGTGGATGCGTCGTCTCCCCGGAACATTGTGGCGGCCACGCCACTTTGTGAGCTAAGGTGCTGCAGTCTTCACATATGTGTCTTTTGGGGATAACTTTGGGTGTCCGTTTGTGTCGTCCTGCCAGATGGTTGGTGAGTCAAAACTTTTGGTCTTTGTCTTCCGATCCACCTGCAGCTTTTTTGTCTTAAAATATATCATGTTTATGACCCCAATACTTGATTGTCTCCCGAGTGTCAATTTAGGTTAAGCCACGATCAACCAGACTTAGCCTGTCAAACCAAAATGAATCTACTTATTACGAGGGGGAAGGGCTTATATCTGTGAATATTAACACATTTGGCATCATTAGGGAATGTATTTTTCAACAAGGGTGAGACGGAGGTCTTAACCGACCTCTCTGGAAACAGTTTCTTCCCCTGCCCCCCTTGCGAGCCTCAACTGATTGACTTCCCTAGCATATCTGTGCCAGCCCAGCTGTAGCCCTGACGATAGGCCTAATAAAAACCACCTTCATTTGCATACCAATAGGCGGCGCCATGTGTGGCTGCCCGCGAGCGCCCCAGAAACGACAACCCGGAGGAGGACGGAGCTTCATGTTGCTGTTTTTCTTTGTCTCCTTAAACGGGCTTTTAACTCTTAATCCACGATGACGTTTCCTTGTGGAATCCTCCCGTATTCCAACCCAGATGATGAAATCATGTACCGGTGGCCGTTAATCAGGTCATCCACCGCTTTTTTGGGAATGAGGGGACTTTTTTTGGCATTGAATCGTTGAAGGCCTTTGGACGAGATGACCGCAAGGGCAGGACCTCCTGACCTCATGGCTCTCCAATGAGAGAAAAAGCTTTGTCCCAAATTCTTGACCATCACAAAGTTTGACCGTTGGCCCCCCTCTCTAAAAACTAGCCACCCCCACGTGTTGATGCTAATGCTAAACAAGCTAAGAAGAGTCACCGGCAAGCTAAAAGGCTGCTTCTGCAATTAAGAGGACGTACTGTATTAGTGTCCAAAATGAAGCCCGTGGCTGGGTTTCTTTTTACTGGCCCACAGCACATTCTAAAAATATAATATATTTATAAATAATATATATATATATATATATATATATATATATATATATATATATATATATATATAATAAGAAAAAAATAATAAGAAAACTAAAAAAACAGCAACAGCAAAAATAGAAAAATATGCAGTCATTTCACAAGAATTAAGTCAAAATGTTCAGAGAAAAAAGTTTAAATCTAATGACAAAAAGTCATAATATTATGAAAAACAAACAAAACAACAAAGTTGTATTTGGAAAATTTGGTTGCATAAAAAGTTTCAATATTATGGGAATAAATTACAAGGAAAAAAAAATGGCAGAAATGGAAAAAGCAGCTTTAATTTTATGAGGGTAAAGTCAAAATATTAAAATAAATGTCTATTCTAACAAAAAAGGTTGCAATTTTACGAGAATAAACTCATAATATTATGAGTGAAAATAATGTTATTTCAGTAGCATAGAGTTGAAATATAAATTTTAGATCTTTGAGTTAATCTCATAAAAATGGGAACAAAAACAAAAGTGTTGCATTTATATTTTTGTTGAGTGTATTTTGATGAACAAAAGGTAATGAGATCCTCAAGTGATACTCAAGTTTTGATGCCTTACTATTTTTATGCTATTTTAAATATGCCTCCTTTGTATGCGTAGAATATTGGTGTGTACAGTAGTAGGGATGTGAAATAATAATAATAAAATAATAATTCAAAAATAAAATTAATAATAATGAATTTGGTCGGTAAATTTTAAAAAGTAGTGTATTTCATCCATCCACCCATCTTCTATGCTGCTTATCCTCACCAGGGTCACGGGGGTATGCTGGAGCCTATCCCAGCTAACTTTGGGTGAGAGGCAGGGTCACCCTGGACTGGTTGCCAATTATTAATTTAAATAAAATAATAATTTAATCATTCATTTTACTTTGCAAATTCACCTAATGTGTCTGGTAAAATTTGACAAAGTAGTGTATTTCATATCATAGCATAAAGAATACAAGACATCAAATTAATTTATGAATAAATACATGATTAATTTTAATACATGAATTTAATCATTCATATTTGTTGTATTTATTTTAAACCCTGAAGTATACTGAGGTAGCTGGGGTGATTCACAACATAGCCAAGCTGCTATAAAACAACAGAAGAAATTAGAGAACAAAATCATATAAAACATGCAAAAATGGTATTTTAAACAATAAAAAAATAAAATAAGGAAAATAAATGATTAATTATTAAGAAGTACTTTAAGACTGAAAACTTTATTCACAATTCACACGTGGTTTCGTTTACGATCGGTCAACGTTTCAACAGACAGACGTTTCAGACAAAACATTACTTCAAATGACTCAAGTATCGGAAGTATTAATATTTCTATTTGAGAATCGGCTCAAAACGAAACGTACTCAGTTTCAACTCATCCAATAATCTTGTCAATGTTAACACAAAACACATTTTTTTGTATTTCCACGATTATACTTTTACAGAAAACAATTGGAAATGCATACAGTAGAAATGAGGAGTGAAAGGAAGAAGTGTACCTTTAAGGTTACTTTTACCTTTACTGAAGACATGATTGTTGGCAAAGACGGCGATGGGGCAGCGAGATCAACACAGACACCACCTTCCTGTTTTGCTATGAGTGATTTCTTGAATTCATTACTCTTTCTCACCTTCTTTATCAAAGTGCTGCCACTTGCAACTTTCTTTGCCTCCATGGTGGCTTATTTTGCAGCCTTGATTTAAAAAAAAAAAAAAGAAAGAAAGAAAAAAAAAGCAGAGCCTTGTGACAAGACGTGCACCATGTTGTACGCTAAACAGAGGCGTACATTTTTGACGTAATCTGAAAAGTAACGTGGAGCGTATTGCTAACCGAGGTTCCACTCCATTTCAAATTTTTGCGGCATGTAAAACTACAATTATTCCCTACAAAACGTAGTTTTTGTTCATATTTTTTGGGTGTCTGGAATGGATTCATTGGATTTTTATCTGCAGAGTCTTTTTAAAAGTTCTTCTAGCTCGCCCATCATCTAGCTAGCTACTGCCAGAGAAGCAGTGCAAATGGGTAAAAGACGCCAGAAAGTCAAATGAGATTGAAACGTGAGCGGTCACACTCGCTGGCATATATAGGCTTAGCATGCGACAAGCTGTCGTCTCTTGATTACACATTTTGCGAACTATTTTTTATTTGCACGATAAGAAGGAACACAGTGAAAGTCAACACAAGACGCTAGTGCGGCGACGTGAGCAAGTGCCGACAATGCAGACAATCGATTCCGGTTCATGTTTTTCAAAATAAAGAGCATGGAAACATTCGTATGATATTTTAAATTGTTTTCAAAGTAATTGTGGTCAATATGCCACTTTTATTTCGTAGTGGCGGGCGCCACAATCAATTACATGTAGCATAAACCCTGGTTACAATGGTAAAGTCAAAATATTATGAGAATAATCGCATTTGTTGTTCAATTTTAGATTTGTAAAATTTCTTCTGGTAAATATGACTTTATTCCCATAACATTAGAACTTTTTTCCCAAACTAATTTTCCAAAAATTACAACTTCATTTGTTTTGTTTGTTTTTTTAAATATTGTTTCTTTATATTTAATAATATCTTTTCTGCGTTTTTTTAATTTTCCTATTTGAATTTTCTTTTTTGTAATTATGATTTTATTCCCATATTTTAACTTTTGCGTAACTTTATAACTTTTTCCCCAACCTAGTTTCCCAAAAATTACAACTCTATTTGTTTTTTGATAATATTATTACTTATTACTTTTTTTTAATATATATTTCAACTGTATGTTAGCTTGGGGAAAAAATAACTGTTATTAGATGACATTATTTTTCCTAATAATAAGAATTTATTCAAGTAAAATTTCTGCTGTTGTTTTTTATATATATCATTTTCCAACTATTCTATTCTTCTTGTAAATGTTTTTGTTGTAGTTATGACTTTATTCCCATATTTTGACTTTATTCTCATAACTTTATAACTTTTTCTGCAACTTGATTTGCCAAAAATTACAACTTCATTTTGTTTTTCATAATGTTATGACTTAAAAAAAATCTTAGTAAATTTTTTTCTTGTAATATGATTACTTTATTCTCTTAATATTATAACTTTTTTCCAAAAATGATAACTTTGTTTTTGTTATGTTTCTCATATTACAATTTTTCTCCGTTAATTAACATTTTTTCTCATAATATTCTAAGTTTATTATCGTAAAATTTCTGCAGCTTTTACCATTTCTGCTGTGGTATATAAAATATAACATAGTTTTCCAAATATTTCAGCTTTCTTGTAGATTTTCTTTCCCCTAATATAATATTCCCAAAATATATATTATTGGTGGCATGTTGACAATATTTCAACTTTTATTCTATTAAAATGACACTTTTTCCTCATAATGTTTTTAAAATTACTGCTGATTTGGCCTTTTTTTTTTTTTTTTTTTAAGATTTCTTGTAAAATTCTTTAGAATGTAAAAAGTCTTTAGAATGTCGAAAAACAGCCACGGGCAACACTTTGGACACCCCAGAGCTAGCCCATTTTCCTTCATGTCTTTTATACTTTTTTGCCGGTGCGGGTGTGAAACGGGTCTTAAATTGCATTATTAAAAAAGTCTTAAAGTCGACCATGATTATTTCCTATTGTAAAAATTACATGTTTTTTCGTAAATTTCAGTTTGTGTCAAACCTTGTGGAGCGGTCTAATCACGGATATGCAATATGTTCTACATGGCTTCCAAACATTTTACCTCAAACATCCTTCATATCAAGTTTTGTAAAGATATGGATTCCACATGAGAGTAACTACTTCCTGTTAAAGGTTTTTGGTGTTTGTCCTGGTGGACAGGATAGAAAGGCAGACCAACAACTCCCGTCTCTTAAGCCCCCATCCCCAACCCCCCCATTGCCCCCACGCTGGGCTCGTGTTCCCCTGCGGACCATATGGTGTGGTCTCCAAGTCCTGCTCAAAGTAAAAAGCATGTCCTATCAACATGGGGGGGGGGGGGGGGGGGGGGGGGGGGGGGGGGGGGGTGTTATACATCTTTCATGGCGTGAATGTCATGTCAGCAGCTGGTTGGGGCAGCAGAGGGCGCTCTAACACACTACATTCGTACTTCTTGACCACATTATGCCTATGTCGCCCCATAGTTTGCAGATGAGCAGGAAAATGCACAATTGTTGCCCATGTCTTAGTTTGTGTGTGTGTTCCTTCCATTGCTGCCCAGGAATGTGAAAATGGTGGATATTGTAGCTCACAAAATGCCCTCAGAGAATGACGTGCATGTGGCCAGAAGCTTCCTTACCAAGATTTTGCGAAGTTCCATGAGGTACGGTTAGTTCTGTGGAACCATCGTAGTCGCTAACCCTCATTTTTGTCAGTTGCATTAAACCACCCACCCATCTCCTTTGTTTGTGTGACCCCCACCCCTGGGCCTGTAACCACATTCATCATCTGTCATTTGTAAGACTATTTATCTGCACTTATCTGCATTTATCTGTCCCTTCAATAGCAACATGTAAAGCAGGGGTGTCCAAACTTCTTCCAGCGAGGGCCATGTAGTGAAAATGAAAGGATGCGACTTTGCCACTTTGATACTTTGTAAAGCAACACATGCAGATATGCTATGAAGTTACATATATTTCAAGAAAAAAGTTAGTGATATAAGTGAAAAAGCCTATTATTAGTATCAACTTCACTCTGCTCCTTTTTTTCCCCATTTTTGTTTTATTTTTTTTTATTTATTTTCCAAATATTTCAACTTTTTTAAATCAACTTTAAGTCTTCTTAAATGATCTTCTCTTAATATTATGATTTAATTCCCATGTTATAACTTTTTCTAATTTTCTTCAGTTTGTAATTTTCTTCTTTTTCTAACTTTTCTCTAATTTTCAAAAAATCACTATTTGATTATTCTGTTTTGTTTCTCATATTACCACTTTTTTTATATATATTTTTTTTCTTTAATATTTCAACTCTTTGCTAAAAAAATGGCATTATTCTTCCTCATAGTATAAACAAGGTTATTCTCGAAAAATTACATCTTTGTATGACATTTAATATTTGGACTTTTTCTTATTCTAAAATTACAGCTGTTTTTTTAAATTTCTTTTTTAATTTTCCATCTAGATCAACTTTCTTAATGTAAATGTTCTTTTTGCAATTATTACTTTATTCCCATAATATTTTTACTTTATTCTCGTAACATAACTTTTTCCGTAATGGAATTTTCCAAAAATTACAACTTTGTTGTTTTGTTTTTGACTTTAAAACAACGTCCTTCTTTGATATTCATATTCGATATTGATATTCAACTGTATACTGTACATGATAGTTCAACTGTATGCTACAAAAATGACATTTTGAGTGTTCATGAAAACTTTGGTCTTTTTTCCCCCCATTTTTGATGTGTTTTTCTTTTTATTTGAAATGTTCCAATTATTTCAACTTTCCTCTCAAATAATTTTCTTCCCATAATATTTTTACTTTGTTCACATAATAGTATAACTTTTTCCCCAGCCTACTTTTCCAAAATGACAAGTTTATTTTGTTTTGTTTCTCATATTACAACTTTTAAAAAATTATGCATTTTTTTTTTAATTTCAACTCTTTGCGACTAACATGACATTATTTGTCCTCATAATATTACGAGTTTATTCTTGTCGAATTACAACTTTTTTCTCATTGCAATATGACTTTTTTTCTCTTAATATTTTGGCTTTATTCTTGTAAAATGACAGCTGTTTTTTTTTCTCTTGTTTTTTTTTATTTTCCAACAATTTCAACTTTCTTCTTGTAAATTTTCTTCTCATAATTATGACTTTATTCTCATATTTTGACTTTATTCTCAACATCGTGACTTTTTCCGTAATCTAATAAAAAAAACCTTTATTTGTTGTTTTGTTAGCTTTTCATAATAGTACAACTTTAAAAAGAAGTCTTAATTTCATATTTCAACTTTATGCTACTAAGATGACATTATTTTTCCTCATAAAACTACATTATTATCATGAAACTTTTCTCTTTAAACTCTGACTATTGATTTTTCCATTTTTTCATTTTTTTTAGTTTTCTTATTAAATTATATTTGTAGAATGTGTCATGGGCCAATAATAAAACGTTTCCCCCAGACAAACCCAGGGCAGCTGTGGATACAGATGTAGATTACCACCACTAGTGTGTGACTGAGGAGTGAATGAATAATGGCTTCACTTCAATGTGAAGCGCTTTGGGTAGCTTGAAAAGTGCTATAAAATCGAATCCATTATTATTATTATTACTGTACAATAAATAACAGCCGCGGGCCGCACTTTGGACACCCCTGACATACTATAAAGCCTTCTTTGCTCAGCATGACAGAGAGTGAATTATTATTAGTTTCATTTCTCATGTACAGTAGAGTATGCATGAAGCTGTCATTTCATGTCTTATACTGACTTATGTTGTGGTTGTTGACCTTTTTCCTGACACGCATGGCAGAAAGAACCAGGTTAAAGGGTACGTTCTTTCTCTACGGCACAGTGTTCAGTGGCTGACGTGAATCAGAAGCCCCTTTCACACAGAGATACCACAAAGTAGCAGCATCTGACCCGAAACGGAACCGTTTTACCACAAAACAGGATATTGTGCTTTCGCACAGCAACACGGTATGCCGGTGACGTGCGGTCAGGTCCATGGCTGGTGAGGCATTGACTCTTAACAAGATTAAGAAGAGAATAATTGACTTTGGTTAAAAACATGTTTTCAATTACTTCTCAGTCACATTTTTTTAAGTAACTCAAAAGCATTTGTGATCTTCCCTTGTATTTGTATGAATGGGGTGTCCAAACCTCGTTCCAGCGGGGGCCACCTAGTGAAAAATAAAAGGCTGCAACTTTGCCACTTTGATATTTTGTAAAGATAATGCTAAGAAGTTATATTTGTTTCAAGAAAAAAATGCATCTCAACTTTGTCATCCAGTATAGTGTTTGTGAAAAAGCCTAATATTACAATCTACTATCTACTATTGCTACTGTCTTTGCTCTGTTTTTCTGTTTTTGATTTTCTTTTTTTTCCCCAAATATTGTAAATGTTCTTCTCATAATATTATGACTTTATTCCCATAATATTATAGCTTTTTCCAAAAGTGACAACCTTATTTTGCTTTGTTTCTCATAGTAATCTCGATCATCTCTGCTATTCGCAGACGATTTGGTCCTGATGGCCTCAGCAGGCTGTGACCTTCAGCGTTTACTGGGACGGTTTGCAGCTGAGTGTGAAGCACCTCAGCATGTCCAAATCCAGTCAGAAAAGGGTGGATTGCTCCCTATGGGTTGGAGTGAGGTCTTCCCCAGGTGAAGGAGTTGAAGTACCTCGGGGTCCTGGGAAGGGTGGAGCTTGAGGTCAACAGGTGTATCGGCGCAGCGTCTGCAGTAATGCTGTTGTACCGGAGCGTCATGTTGAAGACACTAGGCAGGGCTTGTGCATTTAGCCAAGAGCAGACAGTGAACAAATTTTCATTCATTCATTTTTTTATGCCGCTTGTCGTCAGCAGGGCCGCGGGGATAGGCTGGAGCCTATCCCAGCTGACTTTGGGCGAGGGGAAGGGTACTTCCTGGACTGGTTGCCAGTCAATATGAACAAATATTAATATTTATTTTATGTTATCAATATTTGTTTTTTCATTTTGCATCATGACAAGCGAGCCTCTGCCTCCGCTTCCCGCACGTCACTGCCGTATGCCGCAGTCAGATAAGTAAACACAGGAGCAGCTACAAAATACCTGTTAGGCAGCAACAATTGCTTGCAACGGAAAGGGAACAGCAAAAAAGACATTTGAGGAATACCTTTGCATGCTGGTGGAGTTCCACCTCTGTTTTGGCACCACCTCAGAATGTGGAGAAGTCCCAAGTCAACTTTGTCCACCCCATTGTGTGTCGGTGTCGTTCAAACAGAACACCGACACGGCACCAAAAAAGCAAATAAAATGCTGGCTTTTACAGGCGGTGTGAAAGGGGCAGTATATTGTTTGTCACTGTCATTGTGAAATGATATCGAATGCTATTCTTTTGCAGCCACATAATTCCCAAACTGCCTTGCTATAATTTATATATACACACACACGCGCAAACACACACACACACACAAATATATATATATACTGTACATATATATATACAGTATATACACACACACACATATATATATATATACACACACATACACAGTGTTCTCTCATTTATTGTGGGGGATAGTTTCCCAAAATAGCCTGCAATAAGTGAAATACGCGAAGTAGCCAACTATGTTTGTTTACAATAATTCTATATGTTTTAAGGCTGTAAAACACCTCACACAGGAGACGGCACGAAGGAAATTGGCTGTAGACCATGTAGACCATCAATCAGGACGCAGAAGACAATGAGCGGTGCAGCCAGAAGAGAGAAAGCGACACCGCTGCTTTGTGCTAAAGCACAGAACTGCAACACTCAACTTCCCACAATGCAATTTTTTTTAAAGGGCCAGGCTTGGCTTGTAACAGTGTCCATACACTGTAAAACCAAAAAAAAAAAGAGTACTAAATAGCACAACACAAAATTGCACAGCACAACTGCGAATCAGCGAGTCCTCGAAAGGTGAACCGCGATAGAGCGAGGGAACACAGTACATGTAGATGTGTATATAATGAATATAATGCACCTATTGTGCTGCATGGTACCTTCTTGGCTCGACCCGGCTCCACTCGCTATTAATTGCATCTCCCTTTCTCCCCAAATGCAGGTCCTGCAACAGGGTTTCTAATCTTCAGCCCGTGGCAACTTTTTTTTTTTTTGACTCATGGTACAGTACATTCTAAAAATAGACTTTAACAAGAAAAAAAAAAGTAACAATCCACAGTAATTTTACAAGAATTAAGTAAAAGTGTTAAGATGAAAAAAGTTTCAATTAAATGAGAAAAAAAGTCATAATTTCACCAGAATAATGTAATATTATGAGGAAAATTGTCATTTTAATAGCATTTAATCGTAGAAATATTAAAGAAGAAATACTTTTTAAGTGATATTTTGGGAAACAAAATGACTGAAGTTGTAAGTTTTGGAAAATTAGGTTGGGGAAAAAGTTACAATATTATGTGTATAAAATCTAAATATTATGGAAATAAAGTCATAATATTATGAGAATAAAATTTTAAGATTTTTTTTATTTTAAAGAAAGTTGAAATAGAAATTATTTTAAACAAGCAAGAAAATAAATGGAAAAAACTGCTGAAATTTTTATGAAAAAAATGGCATTTTAGTAGCATAGAGTTGAAATATTAAAGGAAAACATGTTGGGTTTTTTTTTTTTACATCATATTATGAATAACAAACAAAATGATGAATGAAGTTGGCATTTTGGGAAATTAGGTTGCAGATTGTGGATTCCCAATAATATTTTGACTTTCCCGCCCTAATTTTCCAAAAATGACAACTTTATTCTTTTTTTGTTTGTCATAATATTACAACTTAAAAAAACATATTTTTTTTAACTTGATGGTACTAAAGTGACATTATTTTTACGCATAATATTAGTTTATTCTGGCCAAATTGCAAAATTTTGCTCTTTAGAATGCTTTTTTTCTCTTTTTATATTGACTTTGTTCTCCTAAAACTACAGCTGTTTTTTCCATTTCTTCTGTTTTCTTTTTTAAAATTTTTGTCAACAAAAAATCTGTCAACTTTCTTCTTGTCAATTTTTTTCTTGTAATTATGACTTTATTCCCATAATATTTTGACTTCTTTCCGCAACCTAATTTTCCACAATTACATCTTTATTCATTTTGTTTGTTGCTCATGATATACGACTTTTAAAAAAAGTTCATTAGTATTTATAACTATGCTATATTATTATGCTATGTAATATGCTATATAATGATATATATATATATATATATGTTATATAATATAACAACACAATATTACAACATTATTCTTGTAAAATTTTAACTTTTTTTTCTTAATATTTGGACTTAATTCTTAAAATTACAGCTGTTTTTTGTTTGTTTTAGTTTTCTTGTTAAATAAATGTTATTTTTAGAATGTGCCGCAGGTGTCTTGGAATGGATGAATTAGATTTGCATTACTTCCTCTTGGAAAAATTGGTTCGGTTTTTTATGTTCCGGTTTTAGTCTGACATCATGAGGAAAGAGAGTTACCACTCTATCTGGTCCACAGAGGTCAAGCAGATACGTCACCGCCACAATAGTCTCAACTTTGCCACGCAGCAATTCTGCTCTCAGTCTCCTTTGATGAAATGCATCCCTATGTCATCTCTATGTCCACATGCTGGAAGTAAATAATGGAGATTCCTCGTTCTCCTCCATTCTTGTTGTTTGTTAGTGCCGACGATGCGTTCAGTGTAGCACGTTTTGTGCAGTTCCTTGCCGTGGCGTAACACAATTGGGAGCTCGTCCAGGACGCCGAGAGGAGTGGAGGGGGTACCATGCAGTGAAAGCCACATTAGGTGCTAGAGAGTACCGTTTGGCCCCCAGAGATGTTGCTGTGATTGTTAGCATCTGCTTTTGTTGCCCTCCCACACGTGTCTTGGTCCCTAACCCGCTCTGCACTCTGCTCGTATTCCCTCCCTGTCTAGGCGTAATGAACCCATAAGCAGGCCTCACTCCTGGCATTCCACCAAGTTCAACGAGAGCCAGTCGGAGTCGGCCAAGACGCAGTCGTCCTCACCCGCGGCGGTATGGCACGCCACGTATGATGCAAGGTAACGCCAAACTGTTTGCTTCTAGGGTTTTCTTAACGTGCATAGTGTGATTATTCTCAAAGATGTTTGCTCACACACAGAACATTGAGTTGAACCATTACAGCCTTCTCCGCGAGAGACTGGTGTGTAAAAATTCATTTCCATTGGCACTTTAAAAGCAAACGCAAAGCCAAGAGCGCTACCCGAAGCCACCAAGAAAAGCAGCAGGTCTCAGCACAATATTCCATCAGCTCACAAAAGTGAAATTTCATAGCTTGTCTCGGGACTATACCAGTGGTGTCCAAAGTGCTGCCCGGGGGACCATTTGCGGCCTGCGGCAGTTTTTTTATTGGCCCGTGCCATGTTCTAAAAGTATAATTCAACAAGAAAACTTAAATTAAATTTTTTTTAAAATGGAAAAATCAGCAGCCATTTTACAATGAAAAGTCAAAACAAGAGAAAAAAATGTATCTAATGAGATGAAGTTGTATTTTTCTGAGAGTAATGTCACAATATTATGGGGAAAAATAATGACATTTTAGTAGCATAAAGATTAAATATGTTACGAGAATAATTTCAAAATATTATGGGGATAAAGTCATAATTGTAAGAAGAAAATCTTACAACAGCAGGTCATAATTGCAAGAGGAAAATTTAGACGATGAAAGTTTAAATTAAATTGTTTAAAAAAATAACCACAATAAGGTCAAAATATTAAGAAAAAGTTGTATTCTAACAAGAAAAATATTGTAATTTTATGAGAATAAACATGTAATGTGAGGAAAAATAAAGCTACCTTATTAGCATAGAGTTGAAATATTAAAGAAAAAAACTTTTTTTAAAGTCGTAATATGAAAACAAAGAAAACAAGGAAAAAGTTATAACATTACAAGAATAAAATCAAAATATTATGGGAAGAAAGTCATATTTACAAGAAGAAAGTTGAAATAGTAATATAGTAAAAATAGAAAATGTAAAAAAAAAAAAAAACCCTGCAGAATTGGGGGAAAAAAACGCTGTAACACGGGAATAAACTTGTAATATGAGGAAAAATAAAGTCACTTTAGTAGCATAGACTTGAAATATTAAGAAAAAAAAGTGGTTGAGAACAAATAAAGGAAATTAGGTTGCGGGAAAAAGTTACGAGTTAAGTCAAAATATTATGGGAATAAGGTCAGAATGGCAAGAAGAAAATTTAATGATGGAAGTTGAAATAGTTGGATTTTTTTTTTTTTACGAGAATAAAGCCAAATAATACCAAAAAAATGTCGTATTCTAACGAGAAAATGTTTTTAATTTTGCGGGAATAAACTCATGATGAAAAATAAAGTCATTTTAGTAGCACAAAGTTGAACTATTAAAGGAAACTTTTTTTTAAAAGTCATAATGTTATGAAAACAAACAAAGCAAGCCAATGAAGTTGTAATTTTTAGGAATTTAGGTTGTGGAAATGTTATGACAATAAAGTCAAAATATTATCAGGGGCCGAAAGAGTGCCACTGGCACTGGGGAGCTGTGGTTCATTGACGAGAAGCATGAACATGTGCTGTGACACATGAATTTATGTCTGAATGTAGCTTATTTTATTCTGTCTGATGAAAGCCGTTGATTGGTTGTCTTTGACTTTTAAACCCCAGCTCATCGTCGACCGATCTCTCCTCGGGTTGGGAGCAAACAAACCTCTGCAGGGTTTCGGACCAGTTCAGCTCCCTTGGCAGCATGGACAGCCTAGAACACGTCCCCCATCCGTACCCAGCCGGTCAGCTGTCCGCCAAGTCCAACAATAGCATGGAGCACCTTGGAGGAGGCAAGCGAGACTCGGCCTACAGCTCCTTCTCCACCAGCTCCGGCACGCCGGACTTTACGCTTTCAAAGAGCAACGCCGCCTCCACAGAGAACGTGCTGTATAAGGTCAGCCAGTGGGATGCAGGGGGGAGGCACAGCAATGGCAGGAACAGCCAAAGTGTGATGGAGGGAGTCAAACAGGAGGACAGGCTCGTGTACTTGGCAGGCTGTGACGGACCCCAAACCGACGACCAGGCCGGCTCCCGCCATTCCACATCTGGCAGAACGAGTTACGGACCAGTCTGGCACGTTCCGGAGAAAAAAAAGTCCTCCTCCTCTTCACCTCCCCCACCGGCGCCCCCGGCCCGCAGTGACAGCTTTGCTGCCACCAAGGAGCGAGGGCTCGGTGCTGCTCATCTAGAAGTGCCCAGTTCTCGTGTCCACGGTAAATCCTGCGTTGAAGATCGTGGTGGTCAGTGCCTTTCCATGAAAAATGACAAAGGTGGTTTTTACTCTCCCAGCCAGTTCAGCTCAAACAAGCAGCACTCTCTCTCCAGCAGTGATGTCAGGCAAGGTCAACCCACCCATCACAGACACCACAGCGACAAAAGCACTTTTCCTTCACAACCGTGGGCTACCACCACTCCAAAGAACACCAGTGGCTACTTCTCTAGCATGCAGGAGCTGCCCACAAACAGTTCTTTACAAACTACAAGCCAGAACCCAGTGAGAAATGGAAGCACATCTCAAGCAGTTGACCCCAACTTTGACGCCGGTGGACACAGCCACTACTACTGTGTCTCTGCATCGGGGAAACCAGAGGACAGGAAAGGTTCTGCCGGCCTAGACTCAACCCAGACAGGAAATGAGCAGGACCCACAAACACTCACCAAACCCAAGTATCAACTTTCTCCACAGCAGCAGTACTCCTCAAACGGTAGAGAGAGTAACGGCTACAGCAAGCACCATGTTACCTCTGTTGTAGAGACCTCGCCCACAAAAGTCACTGCTGATGACAACAGGAACCACAGAGGACCAAATGTACAAAGCGAGGC
Organism: Dunckerocampus dactyliophorus; assembly: GCF_027744805.1. Classification (NCBI taxonomy): domain Eukaryota; kingdom Metazoa; phylum Chordata; class Actinopteri; order Syngnathiformes; family Syngnathidae; genus Dunckerocampus; species Dunckerocampus dactyliophorus. The sequence continues at coordinate 4,836,094 of NC_072828.1, forward strand.
CGCCCCATACCCAAGCAGACATTCCGAACAACGGCGGTCACTTCCTCTGCAGCACAGAGAATTTCCCCAAGATACGAGACACCACAGCCAGGCCGGCAGCAAGATTAGCCCTCAGACCACCCCCATGCTCCACTCCTTGTCTATGGACACCAAAGGAGAGTCAGACGGGGCGCTGGAGTCCAAGCAGATGATGCGCAGCGACCGATTTGCCACGACCTTAAAGAGTGAGATCCAGATGAGAAGAGCCAATCTGCAGAAAAGTAAGAGTGCGGCGACTCTTCCCGGTGATACTGAAGATGATCAGGATGTGTGGAAGTCCAACAAGAGCTTAGGCCCTGGTCTGGCTGATAGCCCCTTCACAAACACCTACAAGGATAATCTGAAGGAAGCACAGGCTCGGGTGCTTAAGGCTACTTCCTTCAGAAGGAAAGATCTGGAACCCGTGTTGGTGGAGCACCCCTCAGCTGAAGCCATACCCAATTATCAATCCTCAGCCATGGCCAGAAAAGATCTCACTCCTCTTCCGACAGTTTCAGAGACCACAGCGAGCAAATCCGGCACTCCGGGTGGTCCGGTCATGCGCATTGGTGGCCGAAAGCGCTTTCAAGCAGAAAAGAAGGTAAGGTCCTTCTCGGAACCCGACAAAATCCATGAGGTTGGGGTAAAAGAAGAAGAAAGCGCAAGCTTTTCACTGGACCAACAGAAACTCTTCAAAGAGAACGGGAAATCCCTGGTGCCCAATCACCAATCTTCTCACAGCGAGAAGCCCAGAGATTCTGTCGGCCCAGGTTTTGCCAGTGAAATGGTGCACATGCCGAAAGGGATTGGAGGCAGAGATGACCCTCAGGGAGGTCCGTACTCCACCACCTTTGCCGAGTACGAGGCCAGATGGAACGTCCAGAAGAAACCTCCGGAGACCAGAGCCTCTGGACGATTCCGGTCAGCCGACAACATCCTGGATCCCGGGTCGGAGGAGAGAGCGAAGTCAGCCTGTTTTCACGAGAGGTCCAGGTCTTCGCCCTCGGCTGACATCTATGGACAGGTGAGTGTCTCGTCAGGCGTAGACCGGCAGAACAAACATGAAAGGCGTGGGAGTGTGGGAGGAATAATCCATGCTGGTTCTTCAGGACACTCCCTCGTCTTAAGCCTGTTCCCATACAGGAAACAGTCGTGTCCCATTGAAGAAAGAAAAGCTGCTTTGGATGTACTTTTTAGGATGGTTTTCTTTCCTTTTTCTAGATGACTTGTGTTGCTGCAATAACAACGCCGGTGAAGGAACAATCCCCGGTGGGGAACAAACCTACCGGGTCACCCAACTCTGCCTCAAGGTAAGATCGTCTCAGCGTGCCACCAATAAACATGCTTGCATGTGTGTTTACCTGACATCAGGTGCTGCAAACTGGGACAAGTTGAAACAATTGTTAAATCCATGGCAGAAGCCTGCAGTGTTTCTGCTCCTTCAGCTGTGTGGACCAGTGGTGTCTTTATCAGCGTGTCTTTTATTTGTCATGGCATCATTGTGGTGTGACAGCTTTTGACACAGCCGGGATGAGATAGGGTGTGTCGGCGGTGCTTGTGTCAGCAGGTAGCAGAGGTGTATCCCACAGGCGGAAGCGTCCGACGCCAAGTTTGAAGCAGTGAGGCCATCCTTGATTATTGACAGGCACACGTAGTTTTGCGGCTCATGAACGTCTCAACGACGGGCAGCTTCCACGTTGGAAGACATTGTCGGGATTCCCACTTGGAAGCAGCAAGTCGTTCATCTTTTCTTTTAAAGGTCCCCAGTTCTGCAGACGTCACTTTTTAATGTTTTCATGACAGAGATGTCCAATGTGCGGGCTGGGCTCTATTTGCGGCCCAAGGCTGTTTTTTTTATGATACTTTGTAAAAGTAGAATTTAACAAGATTTTTTTTAAATGATTAATCAGCAGCAATTTTACTGAATAAAGTCAAAATATTAAGACAAGAAAGTTGTAATTGGAGAAATTGGAAGTGTAAAGTGGCGGGGGATTGTGTTGAAAAACTATTTCAAGAAAATAATGCATCTCAGCTTTGTGATATGGGTGAAAAAAAGACCTGTGATATCAACTTTGCTCGTTTTTTCATTTTTACTGTTTTTTTTAAATTTTCCAAATCTTTGAACTTTCTTCTGAAATAATCTTTAAAAAATATTTTCTTGTGATATTATGACTTTATTCCCATATTTTGGTGTCATTCCCATAATTGTCATTTCCCAAAAATGACAACTGTATTTTGTTTTGTTTCTCATATTATGGCTTATTCTCGTAAAATTGAGCCTTTTTTCTCGTTACAGTGCAACTTTTTTCTCTTAATATTTTGACTTTGTCATAAAATTACATTTCTGCTGTAGTATTTTTAAAAGTTTCCAAGTATTTCAATTTTCTTTGTGTACATTTTATTTTATTTTAGCAATTTTATAAATTTTTATGCAAACCTAATTCTAAAATGCCATCATTTTTCCTCAAATTATCACAACTTTATTTTCAGAAAATTACGACTTTTGCACATTAATTAAAATGTTTTCTCTTAATCATTTGATTTTATTGCCATAAAATTACAGCTGATTTTTTTTTATTTCTGCTGTAGTATTTTTTTTCCCAACCATTTCTGATTTGGTAATGTAAATATATTTTAATGTTATAACTTTTCCGCAACCTAATTGTAAAATGCCGTTATTTTTCCTCATAGTATTATGATGTTATTTTTGTAAAATTACAACTTTTTCATGTTAATTACAGTTTTTTTCTCAGTTAATTACAGTTAATTACACTTTATTCTTGTAAAAGATTTTTTATTTTTAGATTTCTCACAAAATTATATTTTTAGGATATGCCACACGGGCCAGCAAAAATCCCAGCCACAAGCCGCAAATGGCCACCGGGCCGCACTTTGGACAGCCGTGTTGTTGATGTATGCTCATGCTATGGAAGGGGAAGGTGTCTCTATACTTTGGAAGTGTGTTTTGAAACGCTATTATTGCAAAGTGAATGTGCTTAGCTGGAACAGTGAATAACAGCAGACCTGCCATCATGTTGCACGTTTGTTTCTGCAGGTTAACTGCAGGACGCCTTCTTGTCTCACTGCCATTGCCCATAACTGTATCTTGTGACTGTACAATTAATCACTTAACTGAGTTAGCGCTGAGGCGCTCACATGCAAGCCCACGGAATGCATGTGCACGGAAAGCAGGCCTGACGGACGTGTGACGACCCATAAAAGACGACTAACCACGTCTAAGAGTTGCAAGCTACAGGGGAAAAACGCTGATCTGCTCCGTGCGCCACAGGATTGTTTATTCCTCCTTGCAGGCTTGCGGGAGCTCAAGTATTCCTGGTCGGGCTGCCAGCTGAGAGTCGAGGGAGGAGACTTGCCGGAACGTTTTTTTTAATCCCAGTTGGCTGCTGGCTACAGATGATAGTTTGCGTGGCCGCCGCTTCGTGTCATTTAAAGGTTGTTTTTTTTTTTTTTTGCTCTGATCCCCAGCTTCCCGGAGGGACGCTCATCTGACTGCAAAGAGACGTCAGCCGAGTGTGAGCGTCGTCCTCCTCCACCCAAGACGGGACACAGAGCTGCTGCTTCCTCATCTCCTGCCGTTGCCGTCGACCACAGGCCCGCAGAGTTCAGCCTCTCTCCGGCCGCTGACCCCGCCAAGTTGGCGTGTGGAGCCAGGAGGAAGCCGCCCCCGCCCAGATGCCCCGAGATCAACCCCCACGACTGCACCCCGAGCAGCGACGGCAGTAAGGCAGAGGGCAAAGAGCCGGTGGACCATCAGCCTCCAGCGTCCTCTTCCAACAGGACGCCGGCCACCATGGAGGTGCGGCGCTCGCCTTCGCCGCACTTTTCCCCGCAAAGACTCAGCGACAAGCCTCCCATCTATCTGCAGGACCAAGACTCAAACGGGTAACGTTTCTTTTTGGAAAAACCTGACATAAAAGCTGGAAGACACGGTGCTTTATCGCTGTCGCTACAAATGCACCAATGAACATTTGTATTATTTCTTTTCTTATGATTTATATTATATTTCATTTTTTATATATTTTAGAGATGTTATTATTATTACTGTGTCAGAGGAGTCTTAACGTTTCCACCGAGGGCCACATACTTAAAAATGAAGGCTTTGTGAAAAGGTGAAAAAGCCATCAGGTGTGCTCTTTTTTTTCCCTATTTTTGCAGGGTTCCAATTTTCCAAATATTTCAACTCTCTTCTTAAATCATCTTCATATGTTTTCTTCTCGGAATATTATGACTCTTTTCCCAAAATATTATAGCAGATTTTTACAATTTCTTGTTTGTTTTGCATAATATTATGATTTTAAAAAAAAATTCTTTACTATTTGAACTCTGTTACTAAAATGAGTTTATTCTTGTATTCTTTTTTTTCCTCCCAATTATTTAAACTTTCTTCTTGTAAATTTTCTTTTTGTAATTATGACTTTATTCCCATCACTTAATAATGTTTTCCGCAACCAAATGTTCTAAAAATTACAACTTTATTCATTTTTTTTGTCTCTCATATTACAACTTTTTAAAAATAACTTAAAAAAAACATTTCTCATCTTACAACGTTATTCTTGTAAGAATTTTTTCCTCATTAGCTTACAACTTTTTTCATGTAATATTTTGACTTTATTCTTGTAAAATGATTGCTGATTTTTCTATTTTTGCTGCTGTTTATTAGTTTTCTTGTGAAATGCTATTTTTACAATGTACCGCAGGCCGCACTTCAGACATCTTGTTGTTCGTAGGCACCAGTTGCTTCGAAAAACATCCCCAAAGTTAACTCATTCAATTTTTCAAAATTGATCCCCCTCAGTAGCGGCCATTTTAGGCCAGTTTGACTGATCTTTCATGGCACACAGGATATTGTGTTCTATGGTTAAATAAACATGGAACCTACTAAAAGATAGATTAGACTCCCGTCTTTCATAAAAAAAAACTTTCTTTCTACCTTTTTCTGTTCTTTCAATCATCAGTAAAACATACGTAAGTTTCAGGAAAATATCAGTTGCCGACTACAAAAGGGAGAAAACCAGCTTTTGGTGAAAAGATACATTTCAAGCATAACTTTCATTTTGACACAACTATTTTGCTTTTGTGACAGCTCAAATATCTAAATACCACAACGTAAACAACACAAAAAGAGTTGCTTAACATCAAAATAACAATGTAACACCATGAACTATGTCCAATTTTCACATTTGGAACTGAACTACTGTATGTGTGTTCAAAATTTCCCTTCAATGTGTAAACCTTCTGCACGCTACACTCCATCCTTGCTGTCGAGTGCGTTAATAAATGGGGAAAGGTCCATTCCGAGCTCTTATCAAATGCACTTCTGTCACCTTGTGCCCGTTTTCATGACTTAAAACTGCATGACAAGTCACCTCTTTTGTTGTGCACTTGCATCATCACCTCAAAACAACGTAAAAGACGTACAAATACGTCTTTGGTATTGAATGAGTTAACGTTGATTTGATTGTTTCGGGGGGTTTTCCGTTTTCCAGGGCTTAGCTTCTTTTTGCGAGACAAGTCAGACTGTTAAAAAGCTGAGTTCCCGTGGCCCAGGTTACCAAGACAAGACTGATTGCTTTGTAGTGTTTATGTGTGAATTCTTTTCCCACTTGAATGACGTTCTTATGATGTTTGAGCGTCGCCTGTCGAGTTCATAAAGGTTTTAGGATGGTGACAGTTTGACCTGGGAACAAACACACTTCCACTGAACTTGATATGATTTGTGGTGATCTTGTAACTTGACAGTGAATGCCTTTTTGGAAGGCGCTCTCGATGACTCTGTTCTTATTTTTCCTTCCAGGGTGGAAAATGTGAGGGCCAAGCCAAGCAGCGCAGTGAAGAAGGTGCCCGTCAGGATGGTGCGCTCGGAGGGAATGTCGGACAAAGAGTGCGGCGGTCCTGACATGAGCAAGCTGGCCAGCCTGGGAGGCGGCGGGCAGGACTCTGTCTTCCTGGCTTTCAGCCGACAAAGACGAGCTGACAGCATGTCTTCACCTCAGAAGAACCCGAAGCCCCCAAGAGACCCCGACGTGATCCCTGTGGGCGAGCAGAGCGCATCCAAGCAACCGCAGCCCACAGCCCAGTCGGGTGTCGACGATGACGTGGCCGCACCGAGAATATCCGAGGAGCGGAAGCGGGAAGAGCTCGCGCGGGACATCATGGACAAGGACAAGTCGCTGGCTGACATTCTGGACCAGAGCAAGATGAAGACCACCATGGACCTGATGGAGGGTATCTTCCCTCAGGGGGAGCTGGAGGGAACTCACCAGCGCAGGAAAGCGTCTTCCAAAGCCACGACCACACGGCCTGTTGAGGAAAGGTCAGCCTCCATTTTTAGCTACTGTCAATCTTTTTGGTGCTGCTCGTATGAAGACTGCAATTTAAGAAGATTAAAAGTTGCAAAGTGCTTTTAGTAAGCCCTACTGGCAACACGCTCTTTTTTACTCTGTGTGTGTGTGTGTGTGTGTGTGTGTGTGTGTGTGTGTAACATTAATGCTAATGAGCTGTTTGTCTCTGAGCGTGTATTTATATTTTTATATAGTTTTTATTGGATTATTATATATACATTTTTTATTTAATTCTTATATTATATTGTACTGTAGTTTCGATTACATACATACATATATCAAATATATTTTCAATTGTTATTATATTGTAATTCATTCATTTGATTTATTATCACTAATTCCTATTTTAGTATTTATAATGCATAATATTTTATTATATATATTTATTTAGATAGTTAGTTAGTTTAGATATTTGGCTTTTCTTCTTGTAAAACTGCACACTCTAAAAATATAACAAGAAAAAAAAACAACAGCAAAAAAACGAAAAAATCAGAATCAATTTCACAATAATAAAGTCAAAATATTAAGAAAAAAATCTAAAATGTAATCTGACGAGAAACATTTACAAGCACAACATAGTATTACGAGGAAAAACAATGTCATTTTAGTAGTAAAGTAGAAATATGAAGAAAAGAAGATATTTTTTAAAAGTCATAATATTGTGGGGGAAAAAAACAAAATGATGAATAAAGTTGTCACTATTGGAATATTAGGTTGCAGAAGTTAGAATAGAAGAATAAAGTCAAAACATTATATGAATAAATCCATAATCACAAGAAGAAATTTTACAAATTTTTTTATAGAAATATTTTTTATTTTTCAAAATGTATAACCTGATATATATATTTTTTTATTTGTGTAAATTTTTAATTGTGTTTATTTTTATGTATTTTTTATTTTTAGTGATTTCAAGTTCATAAAAAATATTTATTAGTTATTGATTTTACTTATATGTATGTATTTATTTATTTATTTTAATTTTATTATAACTTGACTGCTCTTTCTTTTTTTTATTAAGAAACACAAAAAACAATGAATAAAGTTGTCATTTTTGGAATATTAGATTGCAGTCAAGTCAAAATATTATAGGAATAAAGTCATAATTATGAGATAAAGTTTACGAGAAGAAAGTTTACAAGAAAAGTTGGAAAATTGGAAAATAAAGTTGGAAAATACAAAAAAACAGCTGTCATTTTCTGAGAAATAAGTCAAAATATGAAGAGAAAAAAGGCATATTCTAAAGAGAGGAAAAGTTGCAATTTTAGAAGAATAAACTTGTTTTATAAAATAATGTCATTTTAGTAGTACAGAGTTGCAATATTAAAGAAACATTTATAATTTTGAAAGTCATAATACTATGAGAAACAAAAGAAACTAAAGTTGTCATTTTTGGAAAATTAGGTTGGAGAAAAAGTTATAATATTTATTTATGTATTTAATTTATTTAGAATATTAATGAAGTTAGCATATTTTCTGGAGAAAAACTATACAAACTATACAATCTAACTGCAAGTCCGTAGCTGACGGAGCTTTATTTTCAGATGTGTAGTGAAGCCTTATCTCCCCCTCATGATTCTTCATGAAACTGGTTGCAGAGAAAAGGAGGACAGTATGGCGGCTGCGGTCGCCATGGTGACCAGCTCGGCGTACTATAGTACGTCAGCCCCCAAAGCCGAGCTCCTCATCAAGATGAAAGACATGCAGGAGCAGGATGAGGACGAGGAGGACGAGCTGGACATGGACTTGGCCAGCAAGAAGGTGTGAATGCTTGCATTGGCATGACCTTTAACCACATACAGTCTTACTTCAAACACAGGCATCAATGAACAAGTCTGTCAATTGATTGTTGATTATGTCTCTGAGTGCAGTGCTTGGCTGCCGCCAGCAGAGGCACTGTTGAGTCCGTCGTGAATTTGACATCATCTTTGCATGCTTTTTGTGCCCGAGCAGCAAGAGCTGATCGACAGCCTGAGCAAGAAGCTGCAGGTGCTGCGTGAGGCCCGCGAGAGTCTCCAGGAGGACGTGCTGGACAACAATGCTCTGGGGGACGAGGTGGAGGCCCGAGTCCAGCAGGTGTGCAAACCCAACGAGCTGGACAAGTTCCGCATGTTCGTGGGGGACCTGGACAAGGTGGTGAGCCTGCTGCTGTCTCTGTCAGGCCGCCTGGCCAGAGTGGAGAACGCCCTTAACAGTCTGGATGAGGACGCCACGCCTGAGGAGCGAGTATGTACAACTTCACTGTCTTGGGAGGCTTACATTTGATTGATTTCATTTTTTTCACGTTTATTTATTTAAAACATTTGTACTTAGTTTTTTTTTTTAATTACATTTTTCAAATTGTATTAATCATAACTTGATCAATGTTTTTTAATTTTTGGTATTTTTTCTATTGATTTAGTTTATTTTTGTTTTTAGTGATTTTGTGTGTTTTTCCTAAATTTTCTAAATTTTTAGTTTTTTTTAGTTATAGATTTTATTTACTTTATTTATTTGTATGTATTTTATTTTTTCCATCCATCCATTTTCCTCCGCTTATCCGGGTCCGGGTCGCGGTGGCAGCAGTCTCAGTGGGGAAGTCCAGACTTCCCGGTCCCCGACCACCTCCTCCAGCTCCACCGGGAGGACACCAAGGCATTCCCAGGCCAGCTGTGAGACATAATCCCTCCAGCATGTCCTCGGTCCGCCCTGGGGCCTTCTCGTGGCTGGGCATGCCTGGAACACCTCACCAGGGAGGCATCTGGACAAGATGCCCAAGCCACCTCAGCTGGCTTGCATGTGAAGGAGCAGCGGCTCTACTCTGAGCCCCTCCCGGATGACTGAGTTCCTCACCCTGTCTCTTAGGGTGAGTTCAGCCACCCTACGGAGGAAACCCCTTGTATCCGCGATTCGTTCTTTCGGTCACAACCCAAAGCTCATGACCATCGGTGATGGTGGGAACGTAGATGGACGAGTAAATCTCGTTCTTTCAGTCACAACAAACACACTATGACCACAGGTGAGGGTGGGAACATAAATTGAGAGCTTTGCCTTCCGGCTCAGCTCTCTCTTCACCACGACGGTCCGGTACAGTGACCGCATTACTGCAGACGCTGCGCCGATCCGCCTATCGACCTCACGCTTCCAACCTTCCCTCACTGGTGAACAAGACCCCGAGATACTTGAACTCCTCCACCTGGGGCAGGACCTCAGTCCCGACCCGGAGGGAGCAATCCACCTTTTTCCGACTGAGATTTTATTTTTATTTGATTATAACTTCATTTCTTTTTAAAATTATTTTATTTTACTTATTTAAATTTTTTAAATTAAAAATCCTTTGTTTTTATTTTATTTGTATTTTTTATTTTATTAACTTGAGTGATTTAAAACATTGCATTTATAAATGTAATTTAGTTTCATTTTTTGTGTTTATTTTATTATAACTTGAGTGATTTTCTTAAACTTACTTGCTTTTATTTTATATTTTATTAATTTTTATCTTATTTCTTGATTTTACATTTTACTTATTTAAATTTTTTGTCTTGATTTAATATGTATTAATTTAATTTATTTTTTGTCTTTAATTTTTTATTATATATTTATATTATATATTTATTTTATTATAATTTCTTATACTGTAACTTTCTTTTCTTAAAATTTTTTATTTTGTTGTATTTATTGTAAAGAGCGATTTAAAAAAATATATAGCCTTTTTAGTTTTTATTTATTTAATTGATTTTATTATAATTTCAGTGATTTTTTTTTTTACATTTATTTTTATTTTACACGTTATTTTATTTTTCATTTCATGTATTCATTTTAGTGATTGTATTTATAACCCAACGGATGTTTTTGCTTCCTCGCGCCTCTGAAAGCATCTTCTGTTTGCGTCGTCCTCTAGCGCACGTTGACGGAGAAGAGGAAGCTGTTGATCCGGCAGCACGAGGATGCCAAGGAGCTGAAGGAGAACCTGGACCGGCGGGAGCGCGTGGTCTACGACATCCTGGCCAGCTACCTGCCGGAGGAAGGAATGGCGGACTATGAGCACTTTGTCAAGATGAAGTCGGCGCTCATCATCGAGCAGCGCAAGCTGGAGGACAAGATCAAGCTGGGCGAGGAGCAGCTCAAGTGTCTGCTGGACAGTCTGCCCATTGAGCAGAGGTTGTCCTTCTGAGGGAGGAGCTGCACTTGCACCCTGTCTCCAGCAGAGGGGGCCAGAGGCCACACACACACACGCTACATTGTGAACCAGAGACTGAGCAGAACTCCTTTGGTAAAGATGCTGCTTTTCTTGGCATCTGTGTGGAATGTCCTGAAAGCCTTTTTTTGTTTTCCTGTCAAGTTTTTTTTAGTAATTTATTGTAGCCTTTTGGATCGGCACAGGAGGGTGACAGTATTTTTTTAACTTGAAGCGCTTGGAGTGTCACTTCCTGGTGTGGTCACGTTTTAGGAGTTTCACCTCACACCCTTGAAAGAGCTCGCCCAATATTTCAATTATTTTTTTTTTAAAGGAACCCCTCAGACGTGGCTTTATTTGATTTATTATTAAAATGACTATCTGTGCTAGTTTTTTTGTCATGCCATGTTGCACTGCAAGCGCAATCGCTTCCACGCTCTTTTCGCTCACTTGCTCCAATTTGTCTTCTCTTATAACCTGTAAGCTTTTTCAGCAGCCGTGGCAGATCAGATAGTAAATAAAATAGCATTGTTGTGCTTTGCATGGCTATCGACTCAGCTAACAATGCCAAGGATGTGTTTGCAGTGCAACATGGTAGCCTCCTTGCTATAAATGTTCAACTAAAACCTGCATAGTCATTTTAATATCAGACTGTATTCATCACGCTTCGGTCCGGATCTTGGTTTTCAAGCTCCAGCTTCTCCTTGGCACTATCGCCAGCTGTGACTCCTGCTGGGCAAAGGATGGACTGCACTGTATTTGTTTAGCGATACACACACACACACACACACACACACACACTTCCTGTCCCTCCCTTAATGTAAAGTAGTGGTAAATGAAGTTAAGACTGTGTAACGTGTCGTTGCACCTGCTGATGGCGACTGACGCTTCCCTCTGGCATGGCCATGAAGCAAGACGCGTGAGAGCACGTGGTGGTGGTTTTGGAGAGCACTCGTTCACCACACTTCACATTCATTTCCACCAGGGAAAGCGCCTGCCCGTGGCACCAAGAACACTGTCCAAAACCTTTTTTTTATGTTTATTATACGCCGTCTTTTATAGCATGGGTGAGGCTCGGAGGCCATTCAAGGTTGAAAGTGCTGATGCAACAATGGAAGCAATCTTTTGGGCCTTTTTGAAAGGATCAAATGGTTTAGAAAACATTCCTCTTCTTCTTCTGCTTGTGCTTCCGTCCAGTCAAGACGTGAGATGCATTTTAGCCCCGCTTTCATTTCCACCTCACACTTTGAAAAAGCCATGAAATTAAATCCAAATAGAAACCTCAAAACCTGTTGGCTTTTTCTTTTATTTATAGTTTGTATTTGTGTTTATATTTTATATATATTTAGATTACATATTTTTATTTATAGTTTTTCATATCTTTAATGGCTTTTTATTTTATAATATAAATATTATTTATTGGTGTTTGGTGTTTATATATGTATATATATGTATATACATATGTATATATATACATATTTACATACATACAGTACATAAATATCTAAATATTTTTTAGATTTAGAATTGGTGTTCAGGTGCCGCACATGAACACAGTTGGTGTTTGTTATTTTTGTTTTATATTTCATTTATGCATACATATTTCTGTTCTCTGAAGGTTTTTTTATTGGCATTCACGTGCCGCCTGTGAGCGCAGGCGGCCCATCAGCGTCACTCATTAACTAGCCAAGCCCTGCTCTGCTGATAGGGCCACTTTGACAACATCTCTGCAGTGACAACGGACGCGCTTCACTTTGAATGAGCCCTTTTTGAAAAAAAAAAAAAAAAACTTTCTTCAAAAGACACAACCATTTTTTCATTTTTGTTCAGGATGGAGGCCTGAAATCTCCAGAGGTAATACCATAAAATTGTTGCGTTGGAAATTGAAGCTGAGGTAGCAAGGTGCTAAAAGACGTCATCCACGTACTTTCATGATCAACAATTCAACACGCGTGCATGCATGATTTATACCAGCCACACTGCTCTCAAATGTCAATGTTGTTATGAAATATGAATATGATTCTATTGTATTGATCTCTTTTGTCGTTGCTGTCATGTTAGCCGTGAGCGCTCCCTGAAAAGTACACACTCTCTGGACACAACATTGAGAACCCCTGAGAATTTCCAACAAGCCCATTTGACAGTCAGCTCTTTTTATGTGACAAGATGGAGCACTCTGCTTTTTAAAAAAACAAACTGACAACACTCTTCAAAGATCCCATATATATATATATATATATATATATATATAAAACTGCTGTTTTTAAGAACCTACTGCAACGCCACTAGTCAAAAAAATCTTCCTACAAGAGGAGCAGGTTTTGCAGCAGATCATTAAAATCACCAGTCAAAGATCCTTTAGGTTTTTAAAAACAGTAGAGTTGCTGTTTTTAAAAACCTAATGCAAAAATTTATAGGAAAGGAGTGCTCTTGTGTTTTTGCATACGTCATTAAAAACGCTAGTCCAAGATCCTGTATATGACAGGAAGGAGCACTCTGCTGTTTTTAAGAACCTGCTCCAAAAATCCTAGTCAAAGACAAGAGCTCTCTATTGGTTTTGCAGAAGGTGATTAAAATCGCCAGTCAAAGATCCTCTATATGACGGGAGTGTTCTGCTGTTTTTAAGAACCTACTGCGAAAAAGCAAGTCAAAGATCCCGTGCATGACAGGATAGCATGACTTGAACTCCTCCAGACTCAGTGTAAAGTTGTACCTGGTGCACCTTGTTGATGTCGGCCATCTTTGCGACAGTGTTGGACGTGGGCGGAGTCTGGATGCGGTCATGCATGTCCTGGCCGCTGTGGTGTTGAAGTGATGGACTTCTTGGCCCACACGGCCCACTGGCAGTTCCTGGGCCTGCTGGTGGGCTGCCTGGCGTGGATCCTCACCTTGGCGACAGCTGGCATCAACGAGTGGCGCCTGTGGCATGTGGACGACGTGTCGGTGGTCACCTCGGGCGTGGCCTGGGTGGGCATCTGGAGGGCGTGCTTCAACAGCCACATCCTCACCGAGGCGGAGAGCTGCCAGAGCGTGGGCATCTCTGACGCCTTCGTCCCGGCTGAGGTGAAGGCGGCGCAGGTGATGATGGTGCTGGCCATGCTCTGCGGCCTGGCGGGGAATGTGGGCGGCGGCCTGGCGCTCAGGCTGGTCTACTTCTCGCTGGAGGAGCGCGGGAAGGTGCGCCCGCTCTTCTTGCTCACGGGGAGCCTCTACGTGCTGACGGGGGCCTTGACGTCCGTGCCCCTGGTCTGGAACATGGCCGCGGTCCTGAACAACGCCACCATCCACTTCCCCCCGCGCTTCCACCTCCCCGCTGCCCCCGCCAACCAGCAAGTGGGCGTGGCCATCGGGTTGGGCCTCTTTGCCTCCATCTTGATGCTCATCAGCGGGATGCTGTTTCTCTGCTACAGACACGTGTGGAGGTCCCTCAACACCCCCGGAGACCCACGACACGGTCCCTGGACGCCAAGTGGACTTGCAGAAGGTTCAGGAAGAGCAAAGGAGGACGTCCGAGGCAGGAATAATCCATCTTTCCACGCTGATCACGTGTCCTGATGGCTTTGGGGCCGATCTGCGCTTTCCCCACCACAAACCTTAAGCAGAACCTTAAGAAGAAGAAACCTTGAAAAGTAGATTCACGTTGTTTTTTGCTTTCGTGAACTGAACCTACATTTCACCTGCAATAACTCAACGAGTCTCCACATCTAGCGCTTAACTTTCCACATAAACGAAACCTTTCTGGAATGAGGCTCGCTGTTGCCTCCTGAGGCAGGAAGTGGTAGTGCAGGTGAGCAATCATCCAATCATGTACATTTTTCATTGCATTCACTTGTATGAAATACACATTTCATTACATTGGGGGGAAAAAAGGTACATTTTAGTTATCACAAATTATTTGTTACATTTTAATGACTGTCTTAATAAAATGAGGGTAAAATAAATATTAAAAAATGAATGTAAAATAAAATCTTACATTTCCTAATTTGATTCAGTTGTGTTATTTTATTTAAACTTTATCAATAGTTATGAAAGGAATTCTTAAAAGTTCAAATTTAATTCACTTGCATTAAATTGATTTTTTTATTTAAATACAGTTTTTTTAACCATTTGACAAAGTAACCTTTAGTTCACTATGTCAAGAAATCAATATAAAATAATATCTTACGTTTTCTATTTGAATTCATCCAATCATCCATGCATCCATCCATTTTCCTCCGCTTATCCGGGTCCGGGTCACGGGGGCAGCAGTCTCAGTGGGGAAGTCCAGACTTCCCGGTCCCCGGGCACCTCCCAGGCCAGCTGTGAGACATAATCCCTCCAGCGTGTTCCAGGCCTTCTGGTGCCTGGAACACCTCACCAGGGCTCCTCTCCATGTGAAGGAGCAGCGGCTCTACTCTGAGCCCCTCCTGGATGACCGATCTCCTCACCCTGTCTCTTAGGGTGAGTCCCGCCACCCAGAGGAAACTCATTTCAGCCGCCTGTATCCGAGATCTCGTTCTTTCAGTCACAATAACACACTATGACCACAGCTCATGACCACAGGTGAGGGTGGGAACATAAATTGAGAGTTTTGCCTTTCGGCTCAGCTCTCTCTTCACCACTGCGCCGATCCGTCTGTCGACCTCACGCTTCCAACCTTCCCTCACTGGTGAACAAGACCCCGAGATACTTGAACTCCTCCACCTGGGGCAGGACCTCAGTCCCGACCCGGAGGGAGCAATCCACCCTTTTCCGACTGAGAACCATGGCCTCAGATTTGGAGGTGCTGAGGTGCTGGGATGAGTCCCAGAAGCTTCACACTCCAAACCGTCCCAGTAAACACTGAAGGTCACAGCCTGATGAGGCCATCAGGACCACATCGTCTGATGGCCTTGAGAAGGGATCCTAAGGCCCCCTCAATGCCTTGGCTGTGCCTAGGAATTCTGTCCATGAAAATGGAGGCCAGCGTTCACCGGAAACAGGCTCGACTCGACCACCGCCCAGGCTCCTGCCACGGTCGAGCAGGAGGTCTTTTCCAGGTCCACAAAGCACATTTAGACCGGTTGGGCAAAACTCCCAAGTACCCTCCAGTACTTTTGCAAGAGTGCAGAGCTGGTCCAGTGTTCCGCGACCGGAACGAAAACCACATTACACCTCCTGTAGCTGCGGTTCACACCCTTTTCTCCAGCACCCCGGAATAGACTTTCCTTTTCCTCAGGGAGGCTGAGGGGTGTAGGGGGTCACACCCCTCAGCTTCAGTAAGCTGCGTGCCACTTGGCCTGCCGGTACCTGTCAGATGAGAAGCATGTCCCACAAGCCATCCACACTCGATAGGACTCCTTCTTCAGCTTGACAGCACACCTGACCTCAGGTTCGGGGCTTGTCGCCACGACCAGCACCGACCACCTGGCGGATCAGCTGCCTGATCTGATCAGCTGCCTCTGCAATGGAGGCACGGACTCGATATCGATATCCTCCCTCGGAAGCTCATAAGAGTTGAATTGAAGAGCTGATATCTAGCAACTTCCATGGCTTTCTAGATAATAACCAAAATCACTTAAGTTCTTACATGGATAGAACTTAAGTTCTAAAGAACTTTTAGAACTATAGAACTTTTGGCATTGTACAATGTAACTCTTATGAGCTATTTTTGTTGCCATTGTTATATTTGTCCAAACAAAGGTACCTCCAGATGTATCAGGCATGAAAATGAACACTCAGGAAACAATCATTTTTTCCATGACTGTATAGAAATATATTTTTAAAAAAGATATAGAAATATAACTGGATATTTTATATTTTAATATATTTCATTTAAAAAAAAGTAGTTTAAGTTTTGTTCAATACACTGCTAAAGAATAAAAAGGGAACACTCAATTGACATTCAGTCAAAAGTGCTGCGCCGTTATTGTCCACTTAGGAAGCAACACAGATTGACAATCAACCTCACAATCTGATGAGCAGATGGAATAAACAACAGCTGGTGTGTTTTTCTACTCCAAACCCAGACCTCCATGGGTTCATACATTTGAGTTCCGTTGATCATTTTTGTGTGATTTTGTTGCCAGCACATTAAACTATGTAAAGACAAAAGTATTTCAGAAGAATATTTCATTCATTCAGACCTAGGATGTGTTATTTTTAGTGTTCCCTTTATTCTTTTGAGCAGTAAATATATATTTTAATTTGGACAAGAAAGCCTGTTTTAGTGAAAACACATCACAATAACAATATGATCAAAAAATTGTTTAGAAATAAAACAACTAAGTAAAATAGAAAAATCTAAAAATAAATACAAAATATCATAAATAAATAGAATGAAATAAAAAAATAGATCATATTACAATATTGTGGAACCATTTGACAAATCTTTTTAAATATGAAAAATGTAATTAAATATGTTTGTTGAGAATAAATGTGAATGTGTTTTATCACTAATATGAAACAAACATTTGTGATGTAAAGAATGTTTTTTAGGTTCTTGCAGTCATGTACTGTAGCGACAGAACCAACATAAGCTATCATATCTAAGCTATTGTGGTGGTGTGCGGGTGTGTGAACCCATGCAAGGTGGGAACCTACTTGACAGACATGTGACCTTGGAGGAAGGAGGAGGCTGAGCAGACACGTGAGTTTGGAGAGGGTGCATACTGTTGCGCACACACACACACACACACACACACACACACACACCGTGCAGCAGCAGAGTGGAGGCGGGCTGCAGCAGACAAACAAGAGCCTCTTGAGCTTTGTGTCAAAAACACGAGTTGAGCAGGAAGGTTGAGTTGAGCAGGAAGCCACTCCACAAACACCACAAGGTTATCTGCCCAAAGCAACTCAAGTAAAAAAACCCAAAGAAGTAAAGTTCCCCTCGATACTGAATATTGTCCACAAGGATAAGACACATCTTTTATCTAATCAGCCATCACGGACCAGCCAGGAACACTTTTACTAAAAGCAACATGAACTCATTTTGCAACAACTCATTTCAGAGGCAAAGAAGTCATTTCCATGAAAAACCTGCACACAAAATAAGCTCCAAAATAAAAGCATTGCAGCATTGACCGGGCTTCGACGACAGCGACTAACAAAATGTAAACATTTCATTAAAAAAAATAAAACAGCTCGCCAACAGAAGAAATATTTGAACATGATCAAACTGTTTGCTTACTGCTTGTGCTGACCTGAGTCTGTCGACTTAAAAGAGTTCACACATTTTTTTATTTTTATTTTTATAAAACCCCAAAGCAAATATGCTCATTTTTCTAATTGTGTTACATTTGTTTTTTTATTTTTTAAATTGTCTTAAATGCAATTAGGTGTAACCATTAAATTATATAATTATGTTATTTATTATTATCAGATATTAAAAATCAGTTAAAACAAGGAAAAAATAAATACAAATGTAAAATAAACAGAATAAATACACAAAACCAAAATAAAAATACATTTAAATGTATTTAACTATTTAACTGCTCTAAAAATAAGTCAAAATAGGGAAATAAACAAATAAAAATGTAAGAATAAAAGACATTTTAAAAGTTAATTTAAAAAATAAACAGAATAAATACGTAAAACAATAAATAAAAATATATTTAAACGTATTTTTAAAAATACAATTCAATAAAAATAACTACAAAAGTACAAACAACAATAAATTCATCAATTAAAAAAATTCAAACACAGTTAATATGCTGTACATGTTATCAATAAGCATGATTAACTCTGTAAAAATACTAATAAACACATTAAAAGTGATAAAATAATGGTAGAATAAAAATGGAATAAATACAAACACTTTTTTAAAAAAGTGCACTTTATATAATAATAACAATTTTGACTGGAAAATCCATTTTTGTAAATTTTTGTAAATTTGTAAATTTTTTGTATATTATTACACAATACTATCCCTACTTCTAAAATGATTAAAGTGTATATGATGAAAAAATATTTTTCTGACATCTGAATTCATGGAACAATTTGACGAGAATGTACGTTTTAACGAACACAAACTTTTTTTGACAAAAGTAAAAAATAAAAATGCAATGTTTCATTTCATTCTTTCTTTCTTTTTAAAGATAATGGTGTGAAATGGCAGCGAAAATCAGGTGGAAAGATCATCAGTGGCAAGAAAATACATAGAAAGTAAAAAAACTAAAAAGAATGTTTGTGATCACCGCCAGCGTGTACTTTCGTGTACTTTCACTGATGAACATGGACTAAGATTTGCTCTCTGAACTTGAAGTCTTTTGTGACCTGATATCTCATCTTATCTCATCTTTATCTCAAGTGTCAGTTGTTCATCCCAAGATGAAAACAAGTCATCAAATAATGTATTTGCGCTGGACACATACGGCAATGCAATGTTTCTGATGTCTTCTTTCACTCGGTCACTCAGGAATTGCTGTTTCACACAATTCGTACCGTCTGTCAAACATTTCTAACATTCCGTAGATGCCGTATTGAAAGGTTGCATTTCTTTTGCAATATAGCGGGCGACGCTGTCTGTGAGCGCTCTTTCCTTTATAAGAGGAAAGAGCAGTAAGCAGTAAGCACTGACTGTCGGCACGAAGGTTCTGCTGCACCTTCACATTGCGGCTGTGGCATTCGGCTTAGAAACCATCGCTTTTGTGATTTCATTCATATTAGCGTTTGCTTGCAACTGCTAGCACTGTGTCTGTGTATCACTAGTAGCCCCTACTCCACGTACTGGGGGACAAAGAGGCTGACAGGGGGGTTCACGATAGAACCAATGCGCACAGACACATTCAGAGTGAACCCTCTTGTCATCCAGCCTGTGTGGTGCAGAGAGACGAGGTAACAAACAGGCATACATGCACATGTCAATTTATCGAGGCGGCAAAATTACCTACTTTGTTGTTGTTTTTTTAATCGATCGATTAATCGATTCATTGATTTATGGATTATCGTGACAGGCCTAGACCCCACAGCTACATCCGAAGACCTGCAGGCCTCACTTCCAAGTTCCAAGTTCCAAGACTCGTCTCAATTTTGCCAGAAAACATCTTGATGATCCCCAAGACCTTTGGTCTGACGAAACAAAAGTTGAACTTTTTGGTAGGTGTGTGTCCCATTACATCTGGCGTAAAAGTAACGCCGCATTTCGGAAAAAGAACATCGTAGCAGCAGTCAAATATGGTGGTGGTAGTGTGATGGTCTGGGGCTGTTTTGCTGCTTCAGGACCTGGAAGACTCACTGTGATGAATTCTTCTGTCTAACAAAAAGTCCTAAAGGAGAATGTCCGGCCATCTGTTGGTGACCTCAAGCTGAAACCAACTTGGGTTGTGCAGCAGGACAATGATCCAAAACACACCAGCAAGTCCACCTCTGAATGGCTGAAGAAAAACAAAATGAAGACTTTGGAGTGTCCTAGTCAAAGTCCTGACCTGAATCCTATTGAGATGCTGTGGCATGACCTTAAAAAGGCGCTTCATGCTGGAAAACCCTCCAATGTGGCTGAACGACAACAATTCTGCATGAGTGGGCCAAAATTCCTCCACAGCGTGGAAGAGACTCATTACAAGTTATCACAAACACTTGATTGCAGTTGTTGCTGCTAAGGGTGGCCCATCCACTTCTAATTATATCAACCAATCACTTGTTCACACTTGGCCATGTAGGTTTGGATTTTTTCCTCCATTAATAATAAAAAGTTTCATTTAAAAACTGCATTTTGTATATTTAAATGTGTTTGTTGATCTGAAACATTTCAGTGACAAACATGCAAAAAAGTAAAAAAGTCATAAATCAGGAAGTCCACTGTAATACTGTCCACTGTCATAATAATAGCAATAAATATATTGAACATATATTTTACTTGAAGTATCTATTTAGATGTGTCACTTTATATCTATACAGTATATATATAAAATACACACATTATTTGTTTTAGTTATTTTATGTGCTTGTTAAAATACAGTAAAGATATTCAAACTATTCAAACGGGAGGGCAGCAGGCCCAAGAAGAAATTTCAAGAAGCGTTTCCCAGTATGGCTTTACGTTGAGTTGTATTGGACAGTGCTGAACTTCTTTTTCCACTTGACAGTTACGAATGTTAAAAGGACTTGTTGTGCACTACTAGCAGCAATAACCGTTTGACCCCGGAACAGATGAATTCACTGAACATGGAAGTCTCAAAAGCCGCATCAGAACAAGGATTGGGTTGTGCGCTCCTAGTGGCTGTGGGCAGGATGCAGGAAGTAGGAAGTGACCTGCTAGCCAGTACAGACAAATAAGACATTTGACTGCAGCTTCCACAATGAGCTTGACCTTCTGAGAGCTACGTAGCGTGTGGAGTCTTTCGTGGCGCCACATGACTCTTTGATTGTTGTTATGAAGCCAATTTTCCACCTTTTTGGCAAATGTGCGTGATGAAGTGAAATTATGGGACGGAGGCGAGGGTAAGCTGTCATGCATTCTTCCATGAAAGCGTTCATTAAACACAGCTTAGCTCAGTCAGAGCAGGAAGTCTGACGGTATTAGCCTCACGCTGTGTTGCCACAGCGGCACCCAGCCTTTCTTCAAACATCGCCCACGCCAAAACTTCACCCCGATGGCTTGGAGGACAGCTTTACGTCAAAACACAACGCCACGGCCCGAGGTGGGGTTAGCTGCTTAGCCACTGAGCACGGAAGACACACAGAAGACAACAACTGGAGTATTTTTTCAACTTGACTGGAAAAAAAAACCTAAGAACTGAAATAGAAGCTTAGTGAGCCTATTATTGTTTTCTCACAAATAAACTGCAAGTCATTCAAGTCGGATTGACTTGAAACAAATGAAAACAAAATTTAAAAAAAATTAAAATGAAAAGTAAAATATATATATTAGAAATAAAAAAAATAAAATTACATAATAATACAAAGTATTATAAAATAATACAAATTAAAAAATAAATAAAATAAAAATACAAAATAAATAAAGCCAAAAATGAAAATCTCTAAAAATTATATTTTTTAAGTATTTAAAAGGTTAAGAACATTAATTTCAGCATACACACAGAAATAAACAATACAGAAATACAGAAATAAAACTTAAAAATAGAAAAATAATTTTTCCCATTTCTCAAAGGAAAAAATGAATTAAAATGTAAGAATAAAAGAAGAAATTTAAAAAATTAAAGAAACAAAAACAGAATCAAGCAAGAATCAATCAGAATCAAGAAGTTAGCAACTAATCATAAATGGTCGTAAATGGTTGAGCAACCGAGTCGTTCAAAACCCGCAAGTTTTTCCTGAATCGGGACTTGCGGGTATTCGTTAACACATTCACTTATAGCTAAATGAAAAAGGAAAGCGGGTACGGTGGCATTAATACTGCAACTCCTGCTCGCTCACTAACGCTGAGCTGAGACGAGCACTCGAAGAACCCGAACAACTCACAAAGCAAGACTCACAGGGGCCCGACCAGTGAACAAGTATTCCATGTCCATGTGTAGGTGGACTTGTTGCACATGTGCAAGTTTCTCAGGTAGTCGCTGCATTTGAGCACCGAATCATACGTCATATTGGACGAGGCAGGAGACACCCGGGAAGATGCCTAATTCATCTTCTGCATGGAAGTCCAAAGAAGATCTCACGGGTTTACCGGTAAGGCTAAAAAATTGCATCTCATAAAAACTCAGTCAGTAAAAAGAATGGAGTTCACCATCACCAATCACAATCAGCAATCCCGCGTTTATCGCAGTTAATTGGTCCCAGACGCATTAAGTGAATTTCAGGGAAGTACATTAAATTTAATAAAGGGGATATCTTCATAGTTATGCCACAGAAAACCTGTTTACAATTTTCTAATTACGCTTTTTAACAAGACAAAAAAATAACACTCCTTTACAATATATTACACGCCCAATATAGTAGATAGAATTAGAGAAAATAAGATAACATTGACTCACGCTAGTAGTTCCTTCTTGTTGTTTTTCTGAACAGCGGCTTTAAATGGCTTTACCCAGTAAAGTGTATTACCCAATACACTATGCAGAATAAGAGTAAATAAGCCATGGAAGACATAAATAAAACTCTTGCCCGAGCAGTGTCACAGTAAATGTCTTCCCTAAGGAACCTTAGTCAGGACTCTAGTGCCTGCTCACCGAACACCGACTGTAATAACTTTCCATTAATTTTTAACTGTCATTTTGCTTTTTTTGTGCAAATTGTGCGGCCTTAAAATGCAAAAAAGTGGACTTTTTTTTTTCTAATGTGTCCAACAGCCTTGCTAGCATAGGCCACGACAGTCAGACAAAAGTGTCTTTTTTTAACCAAGCAACATCGCCATCTCGTGGCCTGACATGTGGACGACAATGATTTTCTTCTGTGTGGGTTTTTTTTCTTTTTTGAGGTAAACTTAGATTGTTTTTCTTTTTTGGCCACTTTTACTCGGTTGTTTGTGTGTAGAAGAAAATTGCTTCCGGGATTATTAACCATTATTATTAACCAATGTCATCACTGAATGAGTCAGCAAAAAAGCGGCCATCTTTTCTCTACTAACCACCATTGTATAGAAATACAAGTCCAACAGTACTAACAGTAGTATTCTAACATTCACAATTACAATGGTTCTTCTGTTTTGTATTTGTATTTTAATTCATTCAGTTAAATCATTTCGTCATTTTTATACTTGAAAATGCTAAAATGTCAGAAGTACAGTTTACTTAAATATGCGGGGGTTTTTTTTACTAGTAATGGGTGTAAAAACCAAGATATAGTGAGGGTACGCTAGCATTTCTGCCAAAGCATTTTCGACACAGCCCAAAGGACACCACAAATGCAATGTTACAATCATGTGAAAAAATGAAAACACCCCAACGGGGCTCCGAAAAAACATAACTTTACATTAATTTTAAAACTGTCATTTTTACATGACATGACAACAAATTTAGAAGCTTTAAACTGCAAAACTGCACGTTTTTGTTTCGAATGTGTTGCTAGCACAGGCCACAGACAGAAGCGAACCAAGCCACATCGCCATCTAGTGGCCGACAATGTTTTTTCACCTCTGGGTTTCTTTTTTTGACGTGGGGGGGGGGCACTTTTACTCAGTTGTTTAAGTGTAAAAGAAAAATGCTTCTGGGATTATTAACGATGTAAAATACA
This sequence comes from Dunckerocampus dactyliophorus, assembly GCF_027744805.1. Lineage (NCBI taxonomy): Eukaryota > Metazoa > Chordata > Actinopteri > Syngnathiformes > Syngnathidae > Dunckerocampus > Dunckerocampus dactyliophorus. The sequence continues at coordinate 4,859,719 of NC_072828.1, forward strand.
TTACTAAAAATTAAAAATGCAAAACATTTTTAAATGACAATTATTACCCAATAATTGTGGTAAAAAGTAAAGTTTGAAGCAAAACAATTGAGCCTTGTGTGTGGCTTTGAATCTTTATGATCATATAAATCTCATGTCAGGATGGCTTGCTATCACAGCATTTTTTGCTAGCATGGAAAAGGAATGAAATACAAAATATCAAAGCGCGATAAAACATTTCTTCAAAGCAGCTGACAAAACATTCGTTGCGTCTATTTACAAATCCTGAAACGTGTGTAGTGTGTTTCCAAGGTGATAATATCTGATATAGTGATCCCTTTAAATATTCAATTGCCATCTAACAAAATGTACAATAGAGCCTCTAAAATGTGTCATTTAAATGAAAAATCATTCAAAAAGCTGCTGTCTTGAACTTGATTTGGTTGATTGAAATGTTTTTTTAAAGCTAGATTGAGTTTTCTTCAAACGTACTCGGACCTGGCAAGCATGGTGCTCATCACTTGGTTCCTCCTCTGCAGGGCGGGCCGAGGCGGCTCCGCCCGGCACCTTTGGCAAGAAGAGCTCAGCAGGACGAGGGCGGCCATGATGAGGAGAAAGCCTCCCACCCAGCCGCAGAACAGGGCGTCCCCAAACTCCCAGCGCGGCACCACGTCGGGCACCGTGTCGTCAAAGAAGCGGACCACGGCCAGGCGGGCCACGTAGGAGACGGGGATCCAACAGAGCACCCCAGACAGAATCCCCAGAAATGCCCCCGTGATGGTCAAAATCCTCTTGGTCCTGCCGTCCTCCTCGCAGCTGTTGACCAGGGAGAGTCCTGGTATGGCCACCAGGAAGCCCAGCACACCCACGGCCAGGGAGGTGCACGTGAGGACGCGGGCCAGCTTGAGGTCCCAGGAGAGGCCCAGTAGGCTGTCGTAGGGCCGGCACTCCATGCCGCCCACATCCTGAACCACGCACGTCCCCCACAGGCCCAGCTCGTATCTCTCCAACGGCAGCAGAGCTGTGGACATGCTCAGCCACTGCGGCGATATAGTGGTCCCCAGAACGCACAGCCAGGCCCCCGCATAGACCAGCATGCCCAGCAGCTCAAGGGCGCGAGCACACTGCTCCATCGCTCCACCAAGAGCCACTCGCTCGCTAAGAGGCTGGGAGCAGGGGGGTGCAACTGTGTAGCCACTCAAAGGAGCAAATGTCCTCTGCTCAAGACAAGCAGGAGGCGAGTGGTCCGCCCCTTTGCCGCCCCCCTCCTTTTTGTGCCAATGTGCAGCAGGGGCAGAGGTGTGTGGCCGCTCGTCCAAGACCAACGGCCGTCACATGGAACCTGATTTCCTCCTTTCGGACGTATAAACACACAACACAGATAACTTTAAAGCCGGGGTGTCCCAAGCGCCGCTCAGAGACGATTTGTGGCCCGCAACTGTTTTTTTCATTGGCCCCCGGCACATCCTAAAAATATCATTTAACATGGGGAAAAAAAATATCAAAAATGAAAACATTTTACAAGAATAAAGTCAAAATATGAAGAGAAAAATGATGCTGTAATATGTGGAAAAATAACATCTTTTTAGTAGCAGAAAGCTGAAATATTAAGAAATACATTCTTTTTTTAAGTTGAAAAATTATAAAAAACAAGAAGCAAAGATGTAATTTTCGGAAAATTAGATTGCAGAAAAAGTGTGTCACAAGAAAAAAGTCAAAATATGGGAAGAAAGTCAGAATTACAAAAAGAACATTTACAAGAAAGTTTAAATAGTTAGAACATTTTAATAAACAACAACAGAAATGGAAAAAACAGCTGTCATTTTATGAGAATAAAGTAAAAATATTAAGCGTCGTACAATATTCTAACAAAAAAGTCACAATTTTACGAGAATAAACTCGTCATATTATGAAGAAAAGAGACATAGAGTTGAAATATAAATATGATTTTTGCTTTTAATTTTTGATGTTATGAGAAACAAACAAAACAAAATAAAGTTGTCATTTTTGAAAACTTAGGTTGACGAAAAAGTTATAGTATTATGGGAATAAACATTATGGAAATAAAGACATAAAAAATAGGAAAAATTGTGGCATTTTAGTAGCATAAAGATGAAATAGTAAAGAAAGACTACATTTTTTTAAGTTGTAATATTATTTAAAAATATCGAATAAATAAAATGTCATTTTTGGAAAATTAAATTGCGGAAAAAGTTGTAGTGTCACGAAAATAAAGTCAAAATATTATGGGAATAAAGTCATAAGAAAATGTAAAAAGAAGGAAGTTGAAAGAGTTGGAAAATGAAGAAAAATGGAAAATACAGCTATGATTTTACCAGAATAAAGTGAAAACATTAAGATGAAAAAGTGTTATTCTAATGAGAAAAAAGTCCCAATATTACGAGAATAAGCTCGGAATATTACGAGGAAAAGTAAAGTCATTCTAGTAGCATAATAATGAAAAAAAGTTGTTTTCGTTTTTGTTTTTTTTAAAAGCTGTAATATTATGAGAAACAAAAGTAGTCATTTTTGGAAAATGAGGTTGGAGGGAAAAGTTATATTAGAAATTATATTATAAAATTATGGGAATTAAAATCCCAATATTACGAGAAGAACATTTACGAGGATTATTTGAGTAGAAAGTTGAAACACGTGGAAAACGCTGTCAGTATTTTTCCACCTGACCGGAGAAGTGTGTCACGTCTGCTGCGTTCTACTTTTCCTCAGAAAAACAGTCACATTGTATCATTTAGATATCACATCCTGTTGCCTTTCATCTTGAACACATGCACACACAAAAACATGGCAGTTATGGCTGCACAGAGGCCGGCTTTAACTGTGAAACCACATGTATGCTATTTTTTCATTTTTATTACACATATGCCTTTTGTATTGTTTGTTTCCAATAACCGCACATGCAAATCACAAGTCTAAGTGCCAAGCAGAAATGTGAGATACAAATATTACTATCATTCACTTGACACAACAACAAAATAAACTCTTGCAGGCAGTACACATTTTCGGTGAAAATTGACAGAACAAATACATTTAGCAAAAAAAGAAGTCTTTCAGATTTTTGGAAATGATTTGATTTATACAATAAAATCAATATATTTTTAAAAAGTACATAAATGATAATAAAATGAATATATATTATATAATATACTGTATATGCATTAGATGTACATATTAGAAAAATACAAATAAAAACAACTTTTAAATGACATAAATCAATAAAGTATGTGTCTTTTGGATTTTTTACCATAAATATGTGCAATAATATAAATAGATTTAAAAAATGAACATGGACATAAATAGGGCAGCTCAGGAGGTAGAGCAGGTCGTGCAGAAACCGGAAGGTTGGCGGCTCGATCCTCGCTTCCTCCAGGAGTGTCATTGTGTCTTTCGGTAAGACACTTCACCCCCCCCCCCCCGCCTACAGTGCTGCCCACACTGGTGTATGAATGTGAATGGATGACTGGTGGTGTTCGGAGAGGCCGGAGGCGTGAATTGGCAGCCATGTTTTCGTCACACTAACCCAGGACAGCTGTGTCTACAGATGTAGTTAACCACCAGCAGTGTGTGGCTGAGGAGTGAATGAATAATGGGTTCACTTCATTGTGAAGCGCTTTGGGTACATTGAATAGCACTCTAAAAAAATCTAATCCATTATTATTATTATTATTAATAGTAATAACATTAATCTATATTTTTAAAATACTACAAAATTTAATAAAATAATAAAAAATATATTTTAGGGGCCGCACAGTAGCCTAGCGGTTAGCATGTTGGCCACACAGTCAGCAGATCGGGAAGATGTGGGTTCCAACCTCCGCTTTGCTCCACATTTCACATTAATGTTAGGTTCATTGGAGACTCTAAATTGTCCATAGGTATGAATGTGGGTGTGGATGCTTGTTTGTCTATATGTGCCCTGCCATTGGCTGGCCACCAGTCCAGGGTGTACTCTGCCTCTCGCCCGAAGTCAGCTGGGATAGGCTCCAGCATACCCACGACCCTAATGAGGATAAGCGGCATAGAAGATGGATGGATGGATAACAACATAAAAAAGAAGTTGCTTTTGCGCCCACATCAAACGCTATGGTGGGCCAAACCCACGCCGTGAGTTTGACACCTGTCTAGTTGAAGGACATACGTCCCACATCGACATCTTTTTATGTTGAACACACACAGTCTCGTTCAGTGCAGAGCCGCATGCCTCCTTGTGGGACTCCCACAGCGAGCTCTGTGTTATTTTTAACACCAAAGTATGAAATATCCGAATGCATCGACACTGCGTTCTGACTGGATGAGCAAGGTGTTCAGTCAATGAGACACGAAAAAGACGCAGATTCCATAACCATGAAGAAAAATATCGGAAGAAAATAGAGTTTAATTGTGAATGGATATATTATTCCTGCCTTCACTGCCAATGAAGTGCTTGATATGTGGCGTGAAATAAGCAAACAGAAAATGGAACGCTGAAAGACATTTTCAAAACACGCACTCAGTTTTTTCTGGAAAGTACCCAACTGCAGATGGTCGGAAGGGCGCGCTTTGGGAACTACTACAGAAGGTTGAGAAGGGCAAACATATTTTCAAGAAGTGGATGAAGGCTCCACACTCAATACAGCTGCTAGCCGCTGCTAGCCGCTGCACTGGAGGAGTAGGAGGAGGAAGCCGTTCACAGATGGAAAATACATGAAAGAATCGTTCATAAAAATATCACAGCATCTCTTCTCCAAATTTAAAACCAAAAGAAATGATCGAGAAAATGAAAGACTGCAAAGACAGTCAAGGAAAGGACCAATACGTCAACAAAGACCAGTCGGCAAAATGATGACATTAAATCAGCAAGCATATTGAATTGCCTGCAGTGAGTCAAGTGATGTAAACCATATTGAGCAGACAGCACTGATAAGCACATACGTCAACTCTGATGGGCTTTTTTATGTTCAAGTTGTCACCATAACACATTTTGCTGGTTGATAATTATTTGGATAGAGGTGTAAAGGCCACACGGTGGTCTAGTGGTTAGCATGTTGGTTAGCATGTTAGCAGTCTAGAGATCGGAAAGACCTGGGTTTGATTCTCCCCTGGGCATCTCTGTGTGGAGTTTGCATGTTCTCCCCGTGCGTCCCCGAAGCTGCCTGTACGTATGTTTTGGCAATGTAGCCAGCGATCAAATGATCAAATGCCACAGTAAGCGTTGACTGTCGAGACGAAGGCTTCACTGCTAGCTGCCCGTGTCAGTCATTGACCATGTTCATTCTGTTTAAAACCGAAATGTTCCCACACTTTGTCAGCTGTGGTATTCGCCTCAGAAACCATCGCTTCTGGGACTGACTCACGACGCTAACTGCTAAACCTTCTGTACAACAGTAGCCCCGCCTCCACAAAGAGGCCCCACTAGAGTTCATTCCACGATAGAACCAATGCACATAGACAGATGCAGAGTGAACCCTCTTGTCATCCAGCCTGTGTGGCACAGAGACACCAGCAAATGAAACACACCCATTTTTTATTGTTCGATTAATCGATTTATCGATTATCGTGACTGGCCTATTGGCTACCTTTTATTTTTATTTTACACAAATATGGGAATGAATCAAAAAAGCCTACATAGTTCAGTTGTAACAAGTACAATTTTAAAAAGATTAAAACTTTTAAAAGTTTATAAGCCTACAGGCGAGGCTAAGGGTGTCCAAAGTGCAGCCCGGCCCGTGGCTGTTTTTTATAGGCCCTCGGCACATTCTAAAACTACAATTAAAAGTTACACTTAATAAAAACAACAGCAAAAAAGAGCAGCAATTTTACAGACAATATATTAAGACAATGCATAGCATAATGTTGGAAAATTCAAGGAAAAAAAGGCAAAATATAAGAAACAAACAAAAAATAAAGTTGCAATTTTATAGAAAACAGGCTGGGTAAAAGTTATGTTCTACAGCGAAAATAATATTAGAAAAGAAAAAAATAAAGGAAAAATTTGGATTACAAACATACTGTAATTTTTAGAAATTACAAATAAAATATATTCAGATATTTATTCAACAACTATGTACAGATTATTTTATAAATACAATCATTATTTTTTTTATAAAAATCTTTTTAAACGTACCACACAAGATAAAAAAAGAAGCCAAGAAAAAAAAGAATTCCATCCTTAAATGTAATTTCCAAGCATTATGGTAGGAAATAACATCTAATATAAGTGTCGAAATAAAGGGTTAACCACCAAAAATAATAATTAAAAAAAAAAGAAATGAATGAAGTGTGATAAAAGAAGTCTAAGTTTAGTTGAACTATCAGCATCACCACTAGAGGGCGCTGTCATCAAGCAACATGATGTTGAACAACCTGAAACCCGGTTCCAATGTGTCTCCAAAGTATAAACACCCCTTTAAACTGAGTTGCGTTGTGTGTTCCACTTGTGTTGGACCCACCAGTTAAGAATCACTGCAACATTGACAAGAAATAACTATCATCTGGAAACCCTAACCCTAACCCTAACACGGTTTGCCGCAGATAGATTTTTGACCTCGCTACGGGTAAACTTTGACCTCAAGCCGCATCCTTTACTGAAAGCGAAACACCCCAGAGGCTACGTGCCTGCTGTACGTACACCACGTTTGGAGACGATGGGGTGAAAGTTGCATGAGAAGTACTTTTTCCCCCCATCAACATGTGTTTGTAGTAAGAACACTGCAGCTTATTGTGTCGCTGTGAGAACACGAGGCCTGTGGGACACGTCCTGTAGGAGGAGGCTGTGTCGATCTTCCACAAGCGCTGCAGGAGATAGAAATGCAGAGATAAAACTCCCCCTCAGGTGGAGAACAAACACTCAGCTGACTGCAAAATCAGTCACATGCAGACACATTTTGTCCAACTGGTACTAAATTACTGGTCTAAATTACACCCATTTATTCTTTCCCTTTCTATTAACTCCAAATTTAAACATCATGTCATGTCATCATGTCACTATTGTATGGTATTTTAATGACAGTCCACTCCAATAGAGCTGCGAGTAATCCAACAGGTTTAAAAAAAGTGTTCATGATTATTATTAATAACTATATTTGTAGAAACCATAAGAAAGGTTTCACTATTGGTATATCACATATTTAGCATTTTGTGTTGATCATAATTTGCTAACAAAGTCAGCATTCATTCCGTTAGTTCATGTGACACTAATTCATTTGCAGAGAAACAGCGAGCTCTGCTGACAAAGCCATGTAATGACAGTCCACTCCAAACTAGCAGCTTGGATTACTAGTATTTTAGTAATCCAAGCAGCAACCCTAACCCCAGCCCAGCACTAGCCTCAACCCTCAACCAAACCACACTGTTGCCACACTGGCCCAAACCCAAACCTAACCTTAACCAAAACGCCAATTCAAAACAAAATCCTTAAACCTAATCTGAGGCCCAACCCTAACCACAGCCCCAAGCAAAACCCAACTCCAATCAAAACCCTACCCAATCAAAAACCAAGGCAATGCCAACCAAAACCCGATTCTTATTTTTTCCTACTCAGCAACATAAGATTTCAAAAGGAAGTACTGATTAACTTAATAAAAATGGAGTAAAGATATGCTGATGCTCCATTGCATCAGTAGGGTAAAACTAACCTGTCTCAGCGCGGTGTAAACCACACGTGTCAAACTCGTGCCCTGGAGGGCCGAGACGCTGCAGGTTTTCTCTCCAACCAGTTTCTTCAGCAGCTGATTTCATTGATGAGCTCCTTCCCTCAAACTGAAGGTGTTGATCATTAAAATCACCTGCTTTAGTGACTGGCTGGAAAGAAAACCTGCAGTGTCTCGGCTCTCCATGGCACCAGTTTGACACCCCTGGTCTAAACCCTGCTCACGTTCAAGGGTGAACAATCCAACGCGTGGCTTTGTTGACTGAGAAAGATTACGTCAAAATATAACACTAACCAACAGATGTTTTCCGGAAGCCCCATGCTGGGGAGGCAGCATCTGAGACAGAGCCTGATGAAACAATGGTATCACCTCACCTGCCGTAATTTCGTTCACATGTGTTGAAATGTAATCCTCACAGTCCGCAGACAGCATACATGTGACTGAAGTTATATCTGTCAATTACACAGTCTACAGACGTGTTCACCTGAAGGCTGTCTTTCAAAGAGCCCCGTTGGTCGTGAGAACGTGACAGTCGGCCACAAGAATGAGCGTTTTGTCACACGTAGTTGTTCACTGCGCCTCCGACCAAGAGTGCTTGAATGCTTTTATTTTCACAAGAGGCAACACTGCAGATGCTCATACAGACTTCGTTAGAAAACAACAACGTGAATACAGTGTTTCATCCGTATATGGAAAAGTACATGAAATAATATTAATTTGAATCACAAAAAAAAAACAAAAAAAAAACACACATCCGTAGTAAAAGTGGATTACAAAGTGACGCTGGATGTAAATACATTTCTTTAAGAATGAGGATAAGTAAAAACGCTCAAGTGCTATTTGTTCAAAGCTACAAAATACACTTAAAAAGCAGGAAGCAGTTTTATTTGTTTTTTTTTTACTTTCTAATTTCCTTCAAGGAAAAGTACTATAAAATAAGTTACAGTACAGTGAAGTTTTGTTCCCGTCTGGCAAGCAGAAGACACTCAAACAGGAATGAAAGACTTTCTTCATCAACAGTGAGCGAGTGTTTTTTTGTGTGTTTTTTTTTACCTGTTTCAACGCCTTCCTTTGCTGCCTGCTGGCCACAAACACTTCATGACTTTTATATGTGTGTGTGCGTGTGTGTGTGCGTGCGTGCGTGTGTGTGAGGGAGGGGGATCAGAGGAAAGAAAGAAAGTAGCACAAATACTTCATGTGGAGTCGCGTGATGCAGAGAAGCAGTCACACATCGTCAGCCGGCAAAGGAGGTATGTTGAACCTTGGTCTGGTGAAGAACGCCATCTTCTCTCTGCAACCAAATGCACAGCTTTATTGCCTGTTTTCCAAATAAAACTTGCAGGTGATTCAGAAATTGTGCGCATCCACATTTCAGTGCGATCGCCATATGCGGAAATCCCTTCTTCATGGCGGTTCATTGGTTCCAGACCCGACAGTGACAAGTGAATTTCCACAAAGTAGGATTCCTTATTTAGAAATGGAATATTTTGGTAGTTCAAGCATAAAAAACCTGTTTAGGACCCTCTAACATTTAACATTATTGGAACCCTCTAGATATGAAATAACACCCCCACCTTTACACGCCTATTATCCAATATAGTAGGCATAATAAAAGAAAATATGACATTTCGGACATAGAAAACCTGTTTACGACCTTCTAAATTCGCTTTTTACGCCCTGTAGACATGAAACAACACCCCCATAGTAACCTATAATAGGAGTGTAACTCCTATTATGCAATATAGTAGACATAATAAGAGAAAATATGACATATAAGACATAGAAAACCTATTTATGACCTTCTAAATTATCTTTTTAACACCCTCTAGACATGAAATAACACCCCTATAGTCACCTTTACATTGCTATTATCCAATATAGTAGGCATAATAAGAGAAAATAAGACATATAAGACATAAAAAACCTGTTTACGGCCATCTATATACACTTTTTACACTAGACATGAAATAACACTCCTATAGTCACCTTTACACTCCTATAGTCACCTTTACTCTCCAATATAGTACACATAATAAGACAAAATATGCAAATATGCAAAAATGCAAAAAATATGCAAAAATGCAAATACTACTATGCCTCAAGTCATTCGCTTTACCAGATAAAAGTGCGAGGTCCCAGCCTGCTATCCTGAGGGAAACTTTGGCAGGAACCAGCTGGTTCGATTAGTCTTTCGCCCCTATAACCAGGTCGTAGGACCAATTTGCACGTCAGGACAGGTTAAGCGAATGTTTAGATTTTGTCATTTCGAGCTGTGAATCCTTTTACTCCAACTACACCAACATATACAGTATACTGCTGTACACTAGGTCCCCAACTTGCAAACATCCGACTTGCGAACATTCGGAGATACGAATGCAAGCTGACTGGTCTATATTTTCATGTATTTTGCCTTGTAGTAACTCCATATTTATACTGTACTGCTACATGCTTGACCAGTAGAGGGCACTGTGACACTGCTAATGGGACCAACAGGTAGAGGAAGAGGGTGAGGAGAGAGTGTAAAGGAGACAGGGAAAGCTAAATTGTAGCTGTAGATGCAACCCGGATAGAACGTGTGATTAAAGTTTATGAAGAGTTAATAGGCCTGCTTAATTCTACACCACCCACAGAACACTACCTCTTTTAGTAGAGTCTAACGACGACCATTTGTCCTTTTTTTCAATAACTCCTTCTCCACCACAACGACGTATGCTCGACCACTCCTCTTCAAAAGTAAATAACATTTATCATTACGTATTATATCATTTTTATTATTATTGTTTTTTTCATTAATTATCCTCGTTTAATATTACTACTGCATCCAAACTCATATTTACATACATACACATATACTGTATATGTATACACGTACATGTAGTACCTATATCATTGGTAATATTACCTTTTGTTGGACTTACAAACAAATCGACTTGCGAACGGTCGTCTGGAACCAATTGTGTTCGTAAGTTGGAGAGTTTGGCTCTCGTAATTTTAATATGTCGACTTACATGTGACTACATGTTTTTCCTAATAATATTAGGACTTTATACTCATAAAACTACTTTTTTTCATCATCATCATCATCATCATGTCTTTATTCTGGTAAAATTACCACTGGTTTTTTTTAATCATTTTTACTGTTTTCTTGTTTAATTGTATATTTAGAATGTGCCGTGGCCATTCCAAAAAACAACCACAGACCGCAAATCGCCCATACTTTGGACGCCTCTGCAATATAGTGTTCAAGACAGTTTACCTTGCAGGGGAGGAAAATCCGTGGTGGACCGGAAGTGACATAGGAGGTTCAGATTTGAGTTTTAGCTTATTAGCATTCAGTTTTCTTTCAAAAACATACCTGAACATACCACACCAGATAAAAAAGAATCCAAGAAAAGCAACAACAACAAAAAAATCCAAAAATATGTGTGTAATTTCCAAGCATCGTAATGCTTGTCAAAAAAAGTGTCAAAATAAAAGGGTTAACCACCAAAAATAACAATAAAATAATAAAGTGTGATAAAAAAGAATCTTGACTTAGAAGTTAAAAATAAATAGTTAACTAAACTAGATAAGAAATTAGTGCCGATGTCAAACGTGTGTTTGGTCGGCCATGTAGGCCTCAGCAACATCACCGGAGGGCGTTGTGATTAATCCACATGACGGTTGAAGCCCAAATGGTTGAGCAGTACTTGTCTGCTTGTTGTGTTTTTGTTGCTAAGTTTGCAAAAGAGGTGGTTACCTGAATGTCTGAACAGGAAGGGGTTCCTTGTGGCTCTGCCCCCTCATCTGCCGAACCTCTTTGGAGGCCTTCCTCAGCCTCCTCCCAGCTTCCTCCTCCTGCCGCTGCTCCTGTTTGCTTTGACCCGCCTGCAGAAGAGGGCAAAAAGAAGTCATGAGTGGTGGACCCTTGCTGTGAAGTCACATTATGCCTCACCTGTCTGTGGGCCTCCCTAAGGAGGAGGCGGAAGCGCTCGTCTCTCAGGGCCCAGTGGGGCAGCTCGCCGGCCTCGCTGGCCTGCGGTTCCTCCAGTCGCAGCTTCAGCTCCCTCAGGGCGCTCAGCTCCTCCATCAACTGCCTCTGGCGCGTCCTGCAGGCCTGGAGGTCCAGCTCCAGATCCAGGGAGGTGCGCGTGGGTTGCTCGGCCAGGGAGGAGCGGTACGACTGCTGCCAAGGGGGGGAGCGAAAGGACACACCCTCAACTTCTAAAGAAACAACCGGCAGCAACCACAACACACTCTATACCTGCTTATAGCGCAGTGTTCTTCGCTCCAAAGTGTTTCGGACAAAAGGCGACTTCTTTGGTAGAGTTGAGCTGTCACTGTCGCTGCGATACAACTGAAAAGAACCAGAAAATGTTAAATGTTCTTAGAACTTCATATTTAGATTAAAACAAAGGCAACAAATGTCAAAACAAATGTACTGACACGCTAATTTTGCCAGCCTCCATTCACCGCCCGCCAGCATGTAGCTTTGTGCACAATTATTAGGCATTAATAAGGAATTGATTGATGTCTTTTTCTGCATAGTTTCCAAATCCAAGCTGTGGAAACTTGAATGCTGATTGGATGTAAGCATACTGTATCTGCTGCTGTTTATTTGTTTTACTGAGGGAGGGTGTGGCCAATTATGACAACAATGAGAGTTCAAAGGCAAACTGCATCCAACAAGTAACACAGCACTTCACTTTTTCATGTATTAAAAATAGATAAAGACTTAATAAATGACATGTACGTTGTAATTGTGCCGTCATATTCCAAAAGACTTGAGACTTGAGTAATTACTGCCAAAGTGCATCAACAAATTGAGTAAAGGCTATGAATACTTATGTAAATGTATTCTTTTTAAAATTTTTTAAATTAAATTTAGAAACATTTCAAGCTTTTTTCATGTTTTCATTATGGGGTGCGTAGAATTTTTATGAAAAGAATGAATTTATTCCAGTTTGGAATAAGGCAGAATTACAGTGCATCTGGAAAGAATTCACAACCATTCCCACATTTTGCGACGTCGCTGTCTTACCAAATGGAATAAATTCTTTTTTGGTCTTTAAAAATTCTACACACAACATCCCACAATGACATTAACTTTTTAAAAAAAATGTTTGCAAAGTTTTTGAATCAATTTATTCGATAAAAAAAAACATTTCTAATAAACTTTTGAAACATAAAAAAAATCCTGTTTTCATGTTATCATTATGAGAAGTTGTGTGTAGAATTTTAAGGGAAAAAAATAATTTATTCATTTTGATAAGGCTGTACCACAACAAAATGTATGAAACTAGAAGGGTTGTAAATACTTTGAAAATTAATGCACTGTAATTTATTATGTTACAAACTTATTCCAAAATGGAACAAATTCATCATTTTCCTAAAAAATACATAAAATAAGTTCTATTGAAATGCTTGAAATTTATGAAACATAAAAAACATGTATATAATTATTCACAGCCTTTGCTCAATACTCTATTGATTTACCTTTGACGGCAGTTACAGCCTCAAGTCTTTTGAATGTAATGCCACAAGCACAATTTGAATTTTTATGCACATGCAATAAATTAGCTTATTCCAAAATGTAATAATTTTTTTTGTCCTTAAAATTCTACACACAACACCGCCATAGTGACAAACATTTAAAGAAAAAAAGTTTGCAGATTTATTAACAGAAACAATTTATTTATTCCATTTTGGAATAAGGCTGTAACAACATGTGGAAAAAGTGAAACGCTGTGAATACACTGTAATGGCGCCCTCTGCTGGTCTCTGCCACATGGTGCACTCTATTGCTAAAGTACACTGCTTACTGTTTACTTTATGTTAAATTGGTCCAATTGCACGATTGACATCATGTTTCATGAAAAAAAAAAGTTTGCTGATGAACTCACCCTGCAGACGTACTGACTGCGAGCGCCAGGAGTGAAGGTCTGCGAGCGAACGATGGTGCTGCCGCGCATGAAAGGCGAGGCGTAACCCCAGCGGCCGCCCCTCTCTTTGGGCCGCACTCGCACAGACTCTGGAAAGTGCCCGTCCGTCATGGTGGCCTTCTCCACCTGCCGAGAAAAAACACTCGTCATGTCCCTTCCCCGTCAGACGTAAAGAAAAAGACTCGCCGCTGCACGACCTTCACTGGAGCGACTTTGCTAGATGGCTGCTCACAGCGCCCTCCAGTGGCGACACAGAGGCCCTCCGAGCACGGCGCCGCGCACACTGCGCTGTTGCTGCAGCCGCTGTCCACCGACTCGGCCTGCCAACTCCTGGAGGACACAGCCGCAAAACGTCAAAAGGAGATGAAGACAGACCGAGACAGTCTTTTTTTTTTTTTTTTTTTTTTTGCTCATGTGATACGCCGGCACCTCTCAGACGTCGCCGCCCCGGGCTCCTCCTTTTTCTGCAACCTCAGTGGGTCTGCATCTCGCTCCTCCAGGCTGGCGCTGGTGCGGGACAGCAGGGCGCACATGCTCTCCTGTGACGTCCAACAACACAGTCAACACAAGTAAGCCAAAAATAAACTACAGAACACATCACAACAACTTTATAAGGCTCCCCTCACATCCCAAAGTGACTTTTTAATCTTTCACTGGTCACCCTCGCTCATTAACACACCTGGTCTGATAGCGAAGACGACGTAGCAGAAGGGATCAATGTTCCCAATTTAACAACTTTCTTGTGCAGCCCGGGAGCCATTTACGGCCCATGGCTGTTTTTATTTTTACTGGCCTGTGGCACATTCTAAATATTACAATTTTATCATTACAAAGAACGTTGAACTTAGAGGAGATTCTAAGTAGGGCTTCAAAATACCAAAAGAAGAAATGAGAGTGAGACAAAAAAACAATAATTTATAACAAAAACAGCATTAAAGTGAAATAGGCTGTTCATCAGCTGGATTGATTGTGATTTAGTGTCAGGTGTTCACTGAATGTGAGTGTGAATGGTCTAATTGTGCCCTGCGATTGGCTGGCGACCAGTCCTGGGTGTACATCGCCACTCTCCCAAAGTGGAGGAGCATACCCCCGCAAGGCATAGAAAATGGATGGATGGGTATTCACCTTTCATGATCGCTTGATGGCAAATAAAGCTTTCTGTCTTTGAACCCAGTGGGATTGTTGAGCTGCAAAAGCAAGGCCTCTCGCAGCGCGACATTGCTGCAGAGGTTGGAGAGTCGTTTGAAACTTCTTCAAACAGCTAAGTGGTAGACCCAAAAAAATGTCACTGGTCCTGAGCCGGAGGATCCCATTGAACAACCTTCATTTGGACTGAGGATGGGACCATCCTCAGTCCAAATGAAGGTTGTTCTGGTGCCGAGTGCAGTCACCAGAAGTCATCAGACACCATCTGCCAGAGAAGGCTTTTAAGGAAAAAAAAAAGCCTCGTCTCCTTCAACGCCACAAAATTGGTCGTTTGGAATTTCTATTAGAGCACCAAACATAAGACAACGAAAGGTGGAAGAAAGCTTTATTCTCTGATGAGAAAAAAATGTAACCTTGAAGGTCCTGATGACTTTCGTTATTGGCATGACACCTGAGATGTTTTCTACACAGCACATGGAGGGGGCGCCATCATGATCCGTCAATGGAACAGTGGAGCTTCAAGTTGTGCAGGGGCGTCAAACGGCAGCTGGCTATGTTGTAGGGATAATCCCTCATGACTGAAGGCCCTCATCTGTGTGGAATGACTGGCTTTTTCAACAGGACAACACTGCCTGCCTGACAAAGGACTTCTTCCAGAGGAATAAGCTCACTCTTTGGGGCCATCCTGCGTGTTCCCCTGATCTAAATCCAACTGAGAACATTTTTGGACGTATGGCAAGGGAAGTTTACAAAAATAGACATCAGTTCCAGACAGTGGACATCTTCACCACCTGGAGCAACATTCCCACTCGCCTCCTGGAAACACTGGCTTTTGATCAGTTAAGGAAAAGCCTATCTCACTTTAATGCTTGTTTGCAATAAATTGCACACTCAAAATGTTTTTTGTCTCCCTCCCATTTCTTAAACTGCTTGGGAGTGTATTTCAAGAGAAAAACTGCATCTCAGCTTTGAAACAGGTGAAAAAGCATATTAGTATCAACTTCTGTCTTTGCTCTTTTTTTTACATTTTTGCTTCAGTTTTTTTTTTTCAATTTTAAAAACATTTCAAATTTCTTCTTAAATAAATAAATGTTATTTTCGTAACATTATCTATCACTTTAGTCTGTAATATTCTAACTTTTTCAACCAACGGAATTTTCCAAAAATTACAACTTTACTTCTTTGTTTCTCATAATATTACGACATTTAAAAAATATTTTTTTTATATTTCAACTCCATGCTACTAAAATGACATTAGTTTTCCTTGTTCTTTGCAACTGTTTTTTTTAATTTTCAAAATTATTTCAGCTTTCGTCTTCAAAATTTTCTTCTCGTAACTACGATGTAATTCTCATAATACTTGGATATTAATATTTTCATGACATAACTTTTTCCACAACCTAATTTTCCAAAAAGTACAACTTTATTTTTTGTTTTCTTTGTTTTTCATAATATTACAACAAAAATATAACGTCTTTAATATTTCAACTTTTTGCTACTAAAACATTATTTGTCCTCATAATATTACGACGCTATCCTCGTAAAATTCCAACTTTTTCTGGTTAGCTGAAACTTTATTTTCTTAATCTTTTGACTTTATTCTGCAGATTTTTCCATGTTTGCTGTTATTGTTTTTTTGTTTCCTTGTGAAATTATATTTTTACAAGGGCTGTCAAATGATTAACATTTTTAAATCAGATTAATCACAAATTAATTAATCATGGTTAATCACCATGCCAATTTTTACAATATTTTATTGAAAGAAAAATAAATGACAGGGCCGGACTGTATGTATGTTTTAACAGCTCCAAATTAATTGAACGTTTAAATCAAGTTAAGAGATGGCACACATGTCTGAAAATCTGTTTACCTAACACATCATCATCTTTAATAGCAGAATATTTGAACCAGACT
The DNA here is from genome assembly GCF_027744805.1 of Dunckerocampus dactyliophorus. NCBI lineage: Eukaryota > Metazoa > Chordata > Actinopteri > Syngnathiformes > Syngnathidae > Dunckerocampus > Dunckerocampus dactyliophorus. The sequence continues at coordinate 4,876,325 of NC_072828.1, forward strand.
TTAACTGTGTAATTATGAGCAATGAGGAGTTGCGTTCAAATACACCATGTCATTTAAGATGAATTCACATGTTATGAGTGTATTTTCTGGGATTTGCGAGCATGTGGCAAATTGTACTTCTGCATTAAGTGATAAGAATATCCACTGATTGTTTTTATTTGCATTTCTGTTGACCATTTCTGATGACCACGGGTCACCAACCTTTTTGAAACCGAGAGCTCCTTCTTGGGTGCTGATTAATGCGAAGCGCTACCAGTTTGATACACACTTCTGAAATAGCTATAACATGTTATCGTAATATGTTACTTTGGCAGCCCTAATTTTTACAATGTGCCTTGGGCCGCACTTTGGACAATACTGCAGTCGTCAACTGTCTAAATTCCATTGGGCACCACAAACAGCAAAAATACTTTCATATGCAACATTTACCGCAGCCCTGGGCCTGGGTTCATCCTCCGGCCCTTCGTGATGTCTCCGCTGGCCTAGGCTCCTCAGCTCGGGCCTCTGAGACTCGGCCGGCCCACTGAACATCTGGACCCTCAGCCAGTGGTAAACCATCTCTGCACTTCCCTCACAGTCCACCAGGCTCAACTGTGCTCTCCCCTGCAGGGGCGCACACATCCAATCCCTTTTTTCAAGGAAACTTCAAGCCTTTCCATATGATATAAATCGATCCTTCCACAACCTACCAGGAGCTCTTCCTGAGCCTGTGGACCCAGCGAGCAGAGGGACAGCTGTAAGGCACACGCTGCCAAGGCGTCGGCGGGGACGGGGATGCGGAACCCTTCGTTCAAGCTCATGTGTGGCTGCGGATCCAGCGCCGTGCAGCAGTAGAATGCGCAGGCCCGGCCCGCGTCCAGCGGAATCAGGTGCACCTTCACAAAGCTGCCATGACATGGTTATTATTCTTCACGCTCGCCTGCAACGACAACGAGCGACAACCAGCGACTGGACTCACACTTTGTATCCGTCCCTCACGACGGACCTGCTGAGATTCTTGAGTTGGAGCAGATGAAGACGCAGAGACTGAGACGTGGACTCCCACCTGGACAAAAGTGCAGCAAGGAGTATGTGAAGTTGGGTCATCATACGTGAAGATGTGTCGCCGTATGGTTCCTCACAGCAGTCCCAGTTGGATCAGCGGCTCGCTCATGGAAGCCTGCTCCTTCATGAAGGACATGTCCTCAGACTCTTCTGCCCTGTTGGATAACACAGCAGCAATTGAGGTCTTGCTTTGGGTTTTATAACGCTGGACTCTAGCAGAGTGGACCTCCTCTGACCTCCTTCCCCAGGCCTCGAAGACCCCGCTGTCTGTGGCCAGAGCGTCCTCAGAGACACCTGCAGAGACTCTCCTGGACCTCCTGCTGCTCCTGTTGGCGCTGTTCCCCCTGAGAGTCACTCCTGGGCACACGTATAAAGCAAATCAATTTTTTCTTTGCTAATGAACAAAATGATATTTAAATTATATGTGTATGTGAATGATCAGACGGATATTCATGTGTGCACATGAAAGGACAAACAGATTTTTACTTATTTTATGTATAGCTAAACGGGTGGACAGATGGTTACATACGTGAATGGCCAGACTGATTTTTACATATTTTATGTATACGGGAACCGACAGAGAGATGCTTACATGTGAATGGACAGATGTTTAGATTATATGTGTACATTAACAGACAGGTATTAACATATGTGTGTATGTGAATGGATTAGCTTACAATGTGTGTGTGTGTGTGTGCGTGTGTGTGTGTGTAAATGTTTACATATGTTTGTAAATTCACAGATATTTACATTTTGTGTGTATGTGAATAGACTGAACGATATTAACGTGTATGTGAATGGACAGACAGATGTTTTCTTGATCCAGTATATTAATGATGTACACACACACATGTGAATATGCAGTATACTCTAATGATGTGTGTGTGTTCACAAATGGACATACACGTGCTTACTTGTGTGTTGATAGATGCTTATGTAGGTGCGTGTGTGTGAAAGGACAGACAAATATTTACATCATGTATGTGCGACTTACCCGTGAAAGCGCCCTGAGACGTGGCGTCTCTGTGGTTTTTTCCGTCTGCAGGGTGCACAGCGGCGAGGGCGACAGAGTCCTCGCCACACAGCATGGCGGCGTGTGATGGCAGCTGCGACTGCGCACGCAGACCCTCCAACAGCCCGCGACCCGCCTGCTCCATGTACTCCTCCGTCATCTGGGTGAGTGGGCAGTCCTGGGGGGCGCAGTGGTAGGGCGTGTCCAAGGGGGAGCTGGGCGGCGACAGCGAGGAGAGCGAGGAGCGGGATGACAGGGAGGCTAGAGACTGGGGCGTGTCTTGTGAACGCTTGGCTTTGCTCTGGCCCGGCGGCTCCGGAGCATACAAGGAGCAGTCTCTGGACACGGCCGCCTCCGGAGGCAGCAGGTAGCGCAAGTGGGGGTCCAGTGTCTCCGCCGCCCCGTCGTGGCGCTCGTACTGGGGGACGCCGTAGATGTCGCTGAAGCTGATGGAGCTGAGCGAGCCTCGGCTGGACGCTAGCGAGCCGCGACTGGACGCCAGCGAGCCTCGGCTGCTGCTGGACGACACCGTCAGAGAACTGGCCGACAGGCTGGTCATGTGACGGAAACAGGAAGTTAAAGAAGAACTTTAAAAAAAAAGTGAGTGTTGTACCTCTTCAGCTGCGAGTGAAGATAGGTGGTGATGCGCGTGGCCTCCTCCAGTTGTCTCAGCAGGACGTTCCTCTTCTCCTGCTGCAGGATCCTGGACAGGCAAAGTCAACAGGGTTTGCTACATGTAATTGATTGTGCCGCGGCTCCACGACAAAATAAAAGCCGCCACACCAGGGTTTTTTTAAAACTTGAAAACAATGTTTAGTAATATATTGTATGAATGGATATTCAGTATATGCTACATAGACACAGGAATTCCTGTTAATTGGGGCTGAGCGATATCAATATTTTAAAAATATCGATATTTCTTATAAGCACGATATCAAAACCAAACATCGTTCATATCGATATAGACACGGAGGTCTGGCTCTGCTGTGTGTGTCCGCGCTCCTTAGCAAGGCTGCTGCCCCCTCCGTGTAGTGGCGATCCACGCAGCCTCGAGGCGCGATGTCACCGGGGTGGATCTCATCCTGTTTAACAGAGCGGGATCTCAAACAAAAATGTTTCTTAATTTTCATTAAATGACGCCTCATTCGGACGCGGTGACTTCCCTGTGTCAGAGCGTGTGATGGAAGAAGGATGTGTGACAAATAAACAAGTAGTCCGAACTCCAAGATGAAAGGTGGAGGCTTGAGGCGAGTCTGGATGGGATTATTACGCTGACTCGACTTGCTAGCTAGGTGCTAGCTATGATAAAAAATTAAAAATATTTTATTTTGATGAAGGGATGGCCAATTTTAAATGAAGAATCTCGTTTATTTGCAAACGTAATTAAGGTGTTTTTATTCACTATTTTTGTCTCTCCTACGAGGTTCTGCTTTATAAAAAAAATAATACTGTTAACATTTTTGAGTGGCTACTGACATTTAAAAATGTCCTCTTCATCGAGGCACTTTATTTCATATGTAGCTACTTTTGGCATTAGCTGAGGATTTGAGCATAGCTAAAGGTTTGTTATCAAGAAAATTGATGATTAGATTTTACTTTTTGTTTGTACTATTTATTTCACAGAGAGAATGGACTATTTTATTTTAGCGGCCATTTTTCTGGAAGATTTTTTTTTTTATTATGATGAAACAACTTCACACAACTTCGGACTTTGAATTTGTCGAAACTTACTTTGTGGAAGTTTGGTCCATATCGTCCAGCACTACTGGTAATGTGTATGAACTACGTTCCACCTCGCCACCAATACCACAAGTACTTTTTTTCCCCAGGTAGAAACATTTTCAAGATAAAAGTACCTAATAACAAGGTAGAACTGTTCAAGAATTTTTGCGGGGTCAGTGGAAACGTAATCCATACACATTACCAGGAATTATCGTAGTAATTACATGGAATGATTGGAAATGTGTGTGGTAATCTGCCATGGGACAGAAATTACTCTTGAGGGGGAGCTGCAACCTAATCCACACATTACCAAGAATTCCTGGTAATATTACATTATGATTGTGCGCGTGTGTGTGTGTGTGTGTGTGTGTGTGTGTGTGTGTGTGTGAGAGAGAGATAAAAATTACTTTTGAAGGGCAGTTGCAACCAATGTCACACACATTACCAGGAATTCCTGATAACGTGTATGGATCCCTGGTAATGTGACATTATGTGTGAGTAAAAAAAAGCGACTTTTGAGGGGCAGTTGCAACCTATTGCATACACAAAGAAAGAAATGCTGCTCTTTAAAACAGTTGAAAAGCTGCAAACGTTTGACAGACAGTAAGAAAACACATGTCACAAACGGTAGTTCTGCAACCTTACATCTGACATCTTAAATAAAATATTGCATTGTTATGATATATTATTATTTATTATTAAAGCAGTGGTTTACTTGGTCTCAAAAAATAATATTGTTTACCGTCAATTTGTTGGACAATAAACATTTCAAAATGCACCTGAATTGTTTTATGACTCGGTTAAATAAAAGAGTTTGTTTGTCAAGTCATATTCTCATTGTACTTTTCTTAAAATGAAGGCTAAAATCTCGCCTCGTTCTCGTGGATCCAAGCTTGTGCATCGTCTCGTCTCGTGACACCCCTAGTTTCTGGTAATGTGTATGGGTTACGTTTCCACTGTCCCTCAGAATCTAAATTCTGCTTACCTCTGATTGGCTCCCTGGGTCTGCGAGCTGTGGGCCCTCTGCACCTCCTCCTCCAGCCTTTGACGCTCCTCCTCCAGCTGCAGCAGCGTCTCGGGCGAGTGCTGCTGCTGGCTGACCAGGATGATCTCCTGCAGGAGGGCCTCCTTCTCACGCAGCAGCTGCATGAAGTCCCGGTCGCGGTCCGCCTCAGCCCGGCCCGACCAGCTCTCGCTGTCCAGCTGGGCTAGCTGGTGCTGAATGCTCTGCACCCTGGTGGTACGAAGGAGGAACAGTAACAGTCAGTAAGTATGTGCACATGAACGGCTGCAGCTCAGCTAACACAGTCTACCACAGGTGGCGCTTTGCTCCTAATAGCCTCCATGTACTGTCATTTTCACTTGCAAATACCCAAACAAGCTAGCTGTCCTGACTGTGTTTACGTGACCCGGATCGCAGACACACTGACTCAAACCAGCGTGGCCTCCTTCCCTTTGGCTGCAGTCACCACGGCAGCACGAATCACAGCGACAATATTCTGATGCATGGTCTTAGCCGGAGCTCGAACGTAGACATCCTGTACATGGTATGCTATTCAAACTTAGCTTTGAGATATTAATTTAGCAATGTTTCTGTGCACGCCATGATACTGGGAGCTGTTATACTTTTTGACATTTTGACATTCTCCTGTGGCCGAACAAGCTGACCAAAATGTAAGAAACACTTGACACCGCTGCAAAACTACAACCACAGCAACCACGGCAATAAATATAAAAAATGAGATTATCTCTGGCAGGGGTGTCCAAACTTTTTCCAGTGAGGGCCTCATACTGAAAAATGAAAGGATGCAACTTTGCCACTTTGATATTTTCTAATCTGCTAAGACGCTATACAGTATACAGAATATTTCAAGAAAAAAGTGCATCTCAGCTTTGTGATGCAGGTGAAAAAAACTATTAGGTACAGTATGAACCACTTGTGCTGCTTTGTTTTTTTTCTAAATTTTCCAAATACACTGCTCAAAAAAATTAGAGGAACACTTCGAAAACACATCAGATCTAAACTGGGGGAAAAATGATCTTGAATATCTTTCCTGATAATAAGAGGGTGATGTATTAGTAACAAAATGATGCCACATCATTTGATAGAAATGAAGATGATCACCCTATAGAGGGGGGAAATCAAAGACACCCCAAAAATGAAAGTGAAAAAATGATGCAGCACACTGGTCCATTTGGCTAAAATGTCATTGTAGCAACTCAAAATGATTCTCAGTAGTTTGTGTGGCCCCCACGTGCTTGTACGCATGCCTGACAACGTCGGGGCATGCTCCTAATGAGACTACGGATGGTGTCCTGGGGGTGTCTTTGATTTCCCCCCTCTATAGGGTGATCATTTTCATTTCTATCAAATTATGTGGCATCATTTTGTTACTAATACATCACCCACTTATTAATTACTAATTTTTTTGAGCAGTATATTTCACCTTCTTCAATATTGTTTGTAAATTTTCTTTTAATATTATGACTTTATTCTCGTAATATTATGACTTCATTCCCATAGCGTTATAACTTTGCCCCAACCTAATTTTTCAAAAATTACAACTTCATTTGTTTTGTTTGTCATAACTTTAAAAATGGCATATTGGTTCTTTAATATTTCACCTCTATGCTACTAAAATGACATTATTTTTCCTCATAATATGAGTTTATTGTCACATGATTTTTCACAGAAATTGTCCGGATTCTAACGAGAAAAATCTAAATTTTATGACAATATGAGGAAAAATAATGTCATTTCAGTAGCAAAGAAGTGAAATATTAAAGAAAAAATACGCCATTTTTAAATTTATGACAAGCAAAACAAAATAAAGTAATTGTGAAAAATTTGGTCGGGGCAAATTATAATACTATGGGAATAAAGTCATAATATTACGAGAAAATAATTGCAAAGATTATTTAAGAAGAAAGTTGAAATAATTGAAAAAAAAAAGTCAACAGAAAAAATGGGGACAAAGAGCAAAGAGTGAAGTTGACAGTAATACATTTTAGTAGCATTTCCACCTACATGACAAAGCTGAGATGCAGTTTTTTCTTGAAATACATGTGACTAGAAGAACGTGAGAACCCAGTCCATTCAGCAATGGTCACAACACGGCCTGTTGCTGTCATGGCGCCATGAGTGAAAACAGCCAAAAACACACACTTACTTCTTCTTGGCCTCCTCGTACTGCCAGTTGAGTTTGACTTTGTCCACCAGGTGGGAGGAGTCCTGCACGGCGTACTGGGTAAACACCACATGGAGGGCAAGAAAACCAGCATGAGGCCACAGGAAATGTCAGAGGACTTCATGAGACTTCAGTTCAGCGAGCAACAATGGGCTCACACGGGCTTGGCTTGAGAAGAGAAAAGAGTGTGTTACCTCTCCCATGATGTCCGTCTGGCAGCCAGTGTCGCAGTACCGCTGCTGCGCGCCGCACGGCTCGCCCACCGCTCCAGTGCTGTTGTTGGCCACCTCGCCGGCTGAGTCGCCCGCGCACAAGCTGCTTTGGAAGTTCACTGTCAGCTTGGCCAGAGTCTGGGAGGCAAATCACAAGTGTTACCTAAAGTGTCTATCATGAATACAATAAACAAAAGGCTTCCTAGACACTGGAAAGTAAAGCCCTACAGACGTGGGAGCCGTAAGGTTGATCATGTAGTTGTAGTTTTCAGCGAACAGGCTTTAGCATGATGAACTGGATTTTCATTCTTTCCTTTGGGACAAATTTGGGATATTTGGAAGGAATTCCTGACGAAAACTGAGGTTCCATTGTGTTTGAAACGATATAATGTAGATAACATATATAAGTGAGCGTTGAAAGAGCCCTCGGCCTTCCACACACCTTGGGAGTTCAAGCCAGCGAATAAACTTAGCTAAAATGATCATTTCCTGTTGCCACTCGGTGGCGCTGTGACTTATTCAGGAAGTGAGCAATGCATAGCTTCTTCATACACACCAATTATGATGAAGGTTTGACAGTGTGAATGAAGCTGACTAATAAACGTTTCAGTTTTTTAACCAACCCATGTTGATGTGCAGACATTTTTGAAATTTCAAGGGAAAAACAGCCTGCCTTTCAGCTTTGTGTTATCGGTGACAAAGTGTATCATTTGTATGAACTTTTTCATCCTTACATTTTTGCCCATTTTTCCATTAAAAAAAAAAAAAAGTTTACAAATATTTTAACTTTCTTTTGATTTTTTTGTTCTGATGTCTTTATTCTCATAATACTTTGATTTTCATATCGTAATATAATGATATTAATTTCCCTAAATTAAACTTTATTTTTGGTTTGTGGCACATTTTCAGACTGACCATCAAAGCTTGTCGCCATGCCCTCCCCCTCCCACATCCTATGATGTAGGCCAAAGTGCAGCCGCAGGGCCATATGCGGCACATTCTAAAAATACAATTCAGCAAGAAAACAAAACAAAAAAACAGTAAAGGGGGAAAAAAGGATTTTGGAATTTGTCAAAAAATAAAACCAATTTCGTAAGGCCCTATAACATAAGGAAAAATAATGGAATGCTAGTAGCATAAGGTTGAAATATTCACAAACAATATATATTTTTAATTAAGTTGTAATATTATAAGCAACAAAACAGAACTAAGTATTTTTTTTTTCAGTTGGAGAAAAAGTTCTAATGTGACGAGAATAAAGTCAAAATATAATGTGAATAAAACCATTACATTACAAGTAGAAAACAAAGTAGAAAAAGAAAAAATATTTGTAAATTTTTTTTTTTTTTAAACTACGGCAGAAAGGAAAAAAAAACAGTACAAATTAAGTCCAGATGGAAAAAAGTCATATTTTAAGGAGAAAAAAAGCCACAATTTTACTAGAATAAAATCCTTAATATTATGAGGAAAAATAATGTAACTATAGTAGCATAGTTAAATATATATACTTATATATATATATATATATACATATACTTATATATATATATATATATACTTATATATATATACTTATATATATATATAAACATATATTATAAAGTATATTATAAGCAATACAGTCAAAATATTATGGTATAAAGTCCTAATTACAAGAAAAAAAATCCATGAGGAAAGCAGTTGGGGGGAAAAGTTAAAAAAATAAATAAATAAATGCAAAAATGGGGAAAAAAAAGGGTTTAGGAATTTGTAAAAAAGAAAAAAAAAAAAGAAAAAAAAACTGAATTAGGGAAAAAATAAAATGCATTTCATATGGCCCTATGATTCAAAATAATGTTATTTTAGTAGCATAAAGTTGAAATATTCATGAAAAAATACTTTTTTAAAGTCGTAATATTATAAGAAGCAAAACAAAGAATGAAGTCATTTTTTTTTTAATTCAGTTGTAGAAAAAGTAATAATGTGGGAATAAAGTCTAAATAAATAGGGGAATAAATAACAAGAAGAAAATTTACAAGAACAAAGTGGAAATATTTGGAACAAGTATTTTTTTTAAAAAACTACTTCGGAAATAGAAAAATAGATAAAAATTTTTTTTATGAAAATAAAGTCAAAATATGAAAAAAAAAGTTGTATTCTAATGAGCAAAGAAGTCTCAATTTTACAAAAATAAATTTTCAATTTATTTATCCCAATTTAAAATGTCATTTTAGTAGCATGGAGTTGACATATTCAAGAAAAGAAATGCTATTGTTTTTAAAAAGACGTAATATTATGAGACACATAAAAAATAAAGTTGTGATTTTTGGGAAATTTAGGTTAGGGAAAAAGTGTATCATAATATTAATGAATATTTTCTATAATATTATGAAAATACAATCAAAATATTATAGGATAAAGTCCTAATTACAAGAAGAACTTTTATAGCAGGAAAGGTGTGAAAAAAACACCTGCAATTTTCTAAGAATAAAGCCAAAATATTAAAAGAAAAAAGGCCGAATGAGATGAAATGAGAAAAAAAAAATCGTACATTTCAGAGAATAAACTCGTGGTGTTATGGGGGGTCATTTTAGTATCATTTGTCCTAGATCACAAAGCTGAAATGCTTTTACTTGAACTATATGCAAGTTCTTAGCATGTCTACATGAGTTGCTTTACAAATACTTCCATTTTGCAGCGGATGGCCATAGACACCCCTGAATTAAAGTGAATGTGTCCCCGTGAAAATGAGTGTGGACTTTGGACATCATGACCTCTGCGTGACATCTGATTGGCCAGCTCATTCCATTCCAAGCATCATGCGCCTTCAGTACCTAGCCTGAATATCTCCATGAATCACTGTCTTTGTTATGCTGACTCGTCATTTGTGTTTTTTTTGCTCGGCTGGCAGAATCAGACGTGTTCGCTGACTCACATGTCTGGGAATGCACTTAGGAGACAACAAGGGACACTAGAGGACAGCACTGAGCAAGGAGTCGTGAGGACGTCAGCACCTGGATGAGGTCCTGCCTCTCCTTCTCGCCTGTGCTGATGGCCTTCTTGATGCTGCGTAGCTCGCTGAAGATGGCCTGAGCCTCGTCCAGCTTGTAGTTGGTCTGGCTGCACGACATCTTCCTGTCGATCCTGAAGGAGCGAGACGTTTGCATCAATTACACACACACACACACACACAACGGGACAAAGCAGATGACAGGACCAGCTGTGGATGAGTTTTCATGGACGGACGGTTGAATGAGTGGCTTCCATGAGCGAGCTGAAGTGCCTGAGCCCTCCCTGCGCGATTCGAGATCGTGCAAAGTGGGATCGCAGGATGGCAACCGCTGCTGAGGAAATCAAGGACTTCAAGACCAGCCCGATGGAAGGCCGAGACAAGCAACCCCTCATCACACAGGGATTGCCCCCAATGGGGGTGCCTCATGGAGGCGACAAGGAGGCTGGCTCACAATCATGGTGCTCCACCCAACCCCCCCCCCACTTCTGTCATCAGGCCTGGCACGTAGCTGCCGCTCTCACCGCAGCCCGCTTCCTCCAAGGGCCTTCAACAGCAGGTAGTGTTCCAGCAGCCATCAAGCAACAAGTACCGCTTTGTCCAGCCTCCACCCCCACCGACCCACAATCCCCCCCCTAACCGCCCCGCCATGAGCCAGGTCTTGGAGTTTAAGATGCTTAAAAGAAGAGGGGGAAGGACCAATGCCCCCACCCCAACACAAACCTAGCTGAGTAGTATGAAGAACTATTAGGGCCACATTGAGGAAAAAAAAACCCAAAAAACTAAAAAGCAAAACGAGAGGGGGAGGAGTGTTTTAACTGCTTTAAGAAATACAAGACACAAACATTTCCGAAATAAAGTTGCATTTTTACAAGTTTTCACAGTATTGTGAGGAAAAAACATATTCAGCATATTCAGGAAAATGTTCAGCATTTTAGAGGAAGACGATGGCAACTCTATGTTGGAAAAAAATGAACATTTTACGGGAATAAAGCAGAAATATAACAAGAATAAAGCTATCATTTAGTATGAGAAAATCACCCAGAATTGAACTCAGGGGTGTCCAAAGTGCATTTGCAGCCCACAGCTGTTTTTTGTTGTTGTTGTTTTTTAAATGGCCCTTCACACATTCTAAAAATAAAATTAAAAAGACAATGAAAAAAACAGCATTAATGTCATGAGAATAAAATTTGAATATTAGGAGAATAAAGTCATAACATTATGAGAAACAAGTCCTAATTTTACGAGATTAAAGTTGTAATATTATGAGAAAAAAAACATACATATTACAATAAAAGAAAATTATAAATAAATTACATTAAAAATCAAATGAATTCAAATTAAAGTTGAAATATTAAAGAAAAAAACCTTTTTTAATGTCGTCATATTATGAGAAACAAAACAAAACAAAAAATAATGTCGCAATTTTAGGAAAATTAGGTTCCAAAATAGTATACATAGCATAGTATACATCTTAGGGCTGTCAATCGATTAAAATATTTAATCACGAGTAATTGCGTTTTGTCCACAATTAACTCATAATCGCAATTAATCGCAGATAAAAAAGTCTTTATTATAAGTATCTCTTTGTCGTAAACGATTCGATACGCATCTAGATACACGGGTTAAGATACCATTCAAAAGCTATAGATTTTAAAAACAGAACGATCCGATACAATTCGATACAGTGCACAAACGGCACGATTCAATTTGATATGAGTCAATGGTTACATTTGTTGACGTAGACATTAACATTACATTCTAAAATAAAGAAGCTGATGTTATAAAAGTGGGATTCTTACAGTATTTTCAAATGAGTAAAAGAGCACATCATACCACAAGCATGCCCCATCATACGCCACAAACACCAGGCCGTGAGAAACGTTCAGGCGCAATGACAAAAAAAAAAAAAAGAAAAAAGAAAAAAGCACTTAAAAAAATAATAATAATAATTTGGAAATAACTACATCAAATTTTATGTAAAGGGATATCAATTTTGGAAATATGGGCCATTATTTTATGCAAAAAATAATATACAAACGCCAAGAAACTGCAATAAGGAGGATATGAGTGAGGTAGTTGAAAAGTTTATTAACTACCTACTACTATTATAAATATTAGACCAAAACTGTAAGACAAGATTCCAAAATTCTAGTCAGTGGAGGAATGGAATGAAAGTATAGACAGGAAACCTAAGTCCATGTTCCTCAATGATGTGACAAAAAAAAAAGAAATCATTGATGTTGTTAATAAATGTAAAGCAAAAACATCAATTGACTGTAATGGAACCAAAATGGAAACAATAAAAAAGGTCATCAACAATATCATTCAACCGCTGACGTATCATTCCAGACTGGGAAATTCCCAAACAAAATGAAAACAGCTAAAGTTGTTCCAATTTTCAAAAATGGAGAACTGCACCTGCACAAACTACCGGCCAGTTTCATTATTACCACAATTTTCCAAATTCATTGAAAAGCTATTCAACAGGTTGGACAAATTTATTAATAAGAATACTCGCAGACAGCCAATATGGATACAGAGCTAACATTTCAACCTCCATGGCACTGATCAAAATTACAGAGGAAATTAACAATGCTATAGACCGCAGAAAGTGTGCAGCTGCAGTATACAGCTTTTGGTACAATAAATCACAATATCCTAATTAAAAAATTACAAAAGGTATGGAATCAGAGGGTTAGTTTTGAATTAGGTCAAAAGCTACGGAGCAAACAGGAAGCAATATGTGAAGCTAGGAGAATGCAAGTTTAAATATTACGTGCGGAGTACACCAGGAGTCAATACTGGGACCAAAACTGTTCTTATCTTATAATTAATGACATCTGTAAAGTGACGAAAGACTTAAAGCTAGTATTATTTGCAGACGATACTACTGCTTTTTGGTCTGGGGAAAGCACACAAGAGCTAATAAACAAAGTCACAGAGGAAATGACTATACTAAAACGAAGGTAGATAAAATTAGATTACCTTGAACCTAAGTAAAACTAAAATAATGATATTTGGTAATAGCAGAAAGGATACGCATGCGCAAATACAAATTGATGATGTGGACATTGAAAGGACGAACCAAATTACATTTTAGGGGGTCATAATAGATGAAAATATAAGCTCACATTAAAAATATATACAAAAGGCGGTGAGAAATACCTGAATATTGAATAAATCAAAATTTGCCCTTGACCAAAAATCATTCCAGATTGTTTATTGCTCTCAAAGTATTACCAAATATACTGTATACTGTAACTTATTGTGTGGAGATATGTGATAATAACTATAACCGTAAACTTCACTCACTAAGGGTACTGCAAAAAAGATGAGTTAGAATAATCCATAATGCCGCGTATAGAGAACACACATATCCTCTATTTCTAAAATCACAAATATTAAAATTTGCTGATCTAGTACATTTTCTAACAGCTAAAATTATGCATAAAGCAAACAATAACCCTTACACAAAAATGTCGTACAATTCTTTTCAACAACAGAGGAGAAATATAATCTCAGGGAAAAACTAAACTTAAAACTCTGATATGTGAGAGCAACGCAAAAACCTGCAGTATTTCAGTACGTGGAATCAAATTGTTAAACAGACTCAGCAAGGAACTCAAAGCACCAAGAAGAACGATTTCAAGAAACAATACAAGCAGTCGTTGTTTGCAAAATACAAGGAAAAGAGTCCTGACCCACTGTGTACAAAATGCTATCTCTAACCACGACAACACTCATGACTAACTCTTCATTCTTGTGCGTTCATTGTCTATTATTGTTTGTCTATTTATACTGATTATTATTTATTATGATTGTTATGTCAATTATTTATGGTTAAAAAACCTTGACAACTATTATACCACATTGTTACAGTACCTTATCATTTTCCTATGTATTAACTGGTAAAGACCACATTTGGAATACAGGAAGTGAACAAATGTTTTGCAATAGATGTGGAATGGATGACACCATGTCATTTAAGCCATTTGAGTTGACGTCATATTTTTTGAGTGAATTTTCTGGGATTTCCAGCACACTTAAATGCCGCAAATTGTACTTCTGCATTAAGAGTTACAAAGTGAATGATAAGAACATCCACTTAATGATTTTCATATCATTTTTGTTTATTTAGACCACCCATACACGCATAATAAAGGCGTTGTTGTGATGTTTGAAGTGTCCTTTGAACGCATCTCGCGCTCTGTCTCGTGACAATGAGGAAGTGTTGTTGCAGTGAATGGACGTGAGACGTGTTTGTTTGGAGTTGGAGCTACATACACTATATGGTGTTGGAATTGCACTGCTGTTGATGTGTTCAGGAAAGAATAAAGTTATAAAAGAGCAGACAGTGTGGCTGTGGGGAGCTAGCTACACTGTGCAAGGCTCTCTATTTTGAAAATAGAGAGCCTTGCCATTATGTGTGTGCGTTAATTATGCTAAAAAACTTTACGTAATTAATTAAATATATTAGTTACCGCCGTTAACGCGTTACTTTTGACAGCCCTATTTATTATGTATCATTGCACTACAAATTTGACGTGATCGGTTCCATATTTGTTTATTTATTCTTATTATATTGTCTCATTTTGCTTATCTCACATGTCTTGCCTTCGTTGTTTTATTTTTTAGTTCATTATGACGTTTTTGCAGAGCTGCTAGAAATGTGAATTTCTCTTGGAGAAACGTATCTATCTATCTATCTATCTATCTATCTATCTATCTATCTATCTATCTATCTATCTATCTATCTCTGTATATCTATGCATCCATCTGCTGCAAAGCCAATGGATACATCAACAACAATTAGTTTCTCGAAGTGGCCGCAAACAACACTGCACAACTCACACAAGCAAACACCCGAGATATCCAGCGGATGTGCACCGCGTCCGCCCGCTGCCACCTTCGCGTCCCTCCATATTCCTGCCACACCACCCTCCACAACCAGCGGTGCCCCGACAGCCCACCACGCCCTGCCACTCCGAACACAGCCAAGCAGACTCCCCGCCGCAAGTCCACACACCACAAACCCCCAAACTCTGCAAAGAGGGGATTCTTTTTGGAGGAGCTTGGAAAGGCCATTGTGACACCTCAACCACACAGCAGCATCAGCAGTATTGGTTAGGGCAATACAGTGTTCCCTCGCTCTATTGCGGTTCACTTTGCGCAGATTTGCCGTTTTGCGGAATTCTTTTATAGCACTTCTTTTTTTTTTTATTACAGCGTATGAACACTGTTACAGGCCGAGCTTGGCCCTTTAAGAAGAATTGCACTGTGGGAAGCCGAGTGCCTCTCTCTCCCCTCTCTCGTCTGTCTGCACCGCCTATTGTTTTTTGCGTCCTGATTGGCTGCAGACCATTGTCAATCAATCTCCTTTGTGCCGCCCTGCCGTGTCTCCTGTGCCATTGTTGGCTTGCTTGCTTGCTTGATAGCTTGTAAATTAATCTTCGGTTCAAAGGAGGAGGAGGACTGCAACAGGAGGGGTACTGCAGGAATAGCAAGGATACAAAAACACTACAGTACAGCGGAACAGCGCCAGGACAAAACAGCAAAGTCACAGGAGTGAAATACACGTGAGTAACTTAATAATTTGTTGTGTCCGACCTGTAGGTCGATCATTAAAATTCAAACGAAGGTCTGAACTTTTTTGAGAGTGTTCAAACAAGAGAGAAATGTGAGAAAATGTTATTGCCTGTTTGAGAAAAGTGTTTGAAGTGTATGGTGAGGGCTCTTACAGCCTTCAAACAGATATAATAATTGTAAACAAGTGAAGTTGGCTGCTTTGCGAATTTCACTTATTGCGGGATATTTTGGGAACCTATCCCCCGCCATAAACGAAGGAACACTGTACCGCAATCTGAGCCTGGCCCTGATCAAGAAGCAAACATGAGAAAACAGAGAAGGAGGAGGAGATGCAGCTTCCGCCTTGCAAAAAAAAGACGTATAACAGGACAACCTGCTGCAAATGTGGGATCCACACAAGAAAAGTGTCCCACCTCTGCTTTGAACACAGAGACGACTTCTCAATAAGCGCTTTATATCTGACGGATAGCAGTGGGAGGCAGTGTTCAAGGGTTATATTTTGAAGTCCAAAGGTTATATATATCCCTTTTAGATTTTTTCCCTACATATATTTCTTGACATTACACTGTGTGATAGACATTTTTCACTAAAAACGAGTGGTGTAAAAAAATACACTCTTTGAAACATTATTCTTTTAAAGTGGCATAGGCTATTTAAACATTCTGAATAAGATGGTATTTAAACATTTAGTGGAAATACTTGCTACAGGGGAATTCTTGGGCTGGGTCCATTTTGACCCGGACAATACTATGAAGGTACAAAATATGACCAGTATGTAAGGGTACGACTAATTAAAAAAGAACTGTAATTTCACCAGAATAAAGCTGAAATATCACTATAAAAAGTGTATTTATGAGAATGAAAATGTAATATTGCAGGAAAAAATGTAATTTTAGGAGTGTATAATTTGAGTCTTTTCAGTACGGTTCTAATAGTCCTGATAGAAAAACTCATGGAAGAATCCAGATGGAGATCAATTCCAGAAAAGTTGTGAGTGCCTATGAGTGAAAAGTGTGTTTTCTCAGACGTGAGATGTGGTGTGGACAGGATCTTGCTCTTTGGTAGCTTCCAAACGATAGCGTGTCCACACGTACACAAAAACACAACACTGTCAGTGTGTGAGGAGGATGGAGGGGGTCTCCGTGCTTTCTGCAGGCTGTCTAATCTTGCAGGTTATTCTGGGAATGAGCGGCCTTGTGTATATGTAGCAGATAAGCCACTCTGCCAGCGACTCAGGAAGTGCTCAGGAATGTGCTGCCAGATATCTCAGGCCGTGTTTTTCAAACTGGCCTGGCTCCCACCCACCCCTCCATCTCCCTTCCCGGAGAGACTTCCTCTCCGGGCCGAGCCTTGGCTGCCTGCACTCTGCTGGTGCATCCTCTTCCTGATGCAGCCCCCCCACCCACAAAGCTCCCCCTCCTTTCTACGGGCCAACTCCCTCCATTTGCCGCTTGGAAAAAGTAGTCTCTTCTCTTTGGGTCTCCCAAAAAAAAAAAAAAAAAAAAAAAAAAAAAAAACACTCCCCGGCCAAAACCACAATGTTTGTGACAATTTCACACAAAATTAAGAATAAAAAAATAAACATTTCACTACATGCATTTATCTGTACATTATACAATGCTTTGGTCCGGTTTTTAAATCCTCTGTTTATTTACTTATCTTTCAGCTCTTGCCTTTTCTATATTTTATTTTGAATTATAGTATTTTATTCATTTATCTTTAACCTCTTCAGTTACTTATTTTCTATTTTTTTTCTTTTAAAATATATCTATAATATATCTATTTAATATATCTTTAATCCTGTTATGTACTTTTTTTTTTTTACATATTTTTAATACATATTTATTTATTCATTTGCTTATCTTTAATCTTTGTGTTTATTTAATTTTTTTTGTACTTGTTGATTCATTTATATTTCATCTCTTTACATAATTTTGTTTCTATTGATTGATTTATTTTTCATTAGTGTATTCATCTATTTAGGACTTTATTCATCTACAGTCAAACCTGTCTTAGCGGCCACCTGTATAGAACGGCCACCTGCCTATAGCGGCCACTGAAAAATCCCCCGCAGAAAATTTGCAAGTTATAGGCCCTGTGTATAGCAATCACCTGTCTAACGCGGCCAGCGGCCACCCATTTTGTATCCCTTGGTCAATATCTGACCGCATATAGCGGCCAAAATGCCGAATCAAGCAGAAGCTTCATGCACGAAAAAGTTTCGTTTTTTAATCAATGAAGCCGTCATGTGTAGACTTTAATTACTGAGTCCTAGCTCAGTCACAATTATTCACAAGATCCACATAAACTGTCAGTTGTTCCACATAAAAAAAAGCCGTCTTCTTTGGAGCTTGTTGCAGACAGTGACACCGTTTATTTCCTGGTGTGAGACAATGTGCACTGGTCAATACTGTAATGCCGCTTGTTGTGGGGAAGGAGAGACTCACGTTGCCGATGCACTTTAATCGCTTTATTAACAGCGGTTTATTAACCTAGTAGTGCTTTACAACTTTTATCCGCAGTCCCACAGTGCCCTCTACTGGTCAACATGTAACAGTATAATTATATGTATCTGCAAACACAACAAGCTTCTAATCACAGACATGTTAATATGTGCGCGTTCAAAATGGCCGCCAACCCGTCTATAACGGCCACCCGTCTATAGCAGCCACTTTTGCCATTTCCCTTTAGTGGCTGCGATAGACAGGTTTGACTGTATCTTTAATTGTCTAAATCAATTTATGTTCGATACATTTGTTTTTTTTATTATTTTATTTATCTATTTAGTATTTTATCCATTCACCTTTATTGATTTTCTATTTAATTATTTAAAACATATTAATTGACTATATATTTACTTACTCACTCACTTATCTTCAATCTATGTGCTGTTTACTTGTTCTTATTTTTATTTATCTATTATTGATTGATTGACTGAAATATCTTTTTTGTACTTTTGTACTTGTACTATTTATTTTCTACTTTATTTTCTACTTAGTTATTTGAAATTATTTCATTTAGCTATTTACTTATTTATCTTTAATGTATTTATGTAATTGATATATTTATTCATTTATCTTTAATATCTTTATTTTTAAATATATTTATTAAGCTATTATCTGTTAATACTAATAATGTAATATTTACTGTATTTATGCATTTATCTTTAATATCTTTATTTTTTTATTTTAATTTTGAAATGATTTTTGGCCCCCTATCTATGATCTACATGTTTATTTATCTTTAATGTTTGTACTGATTCATTTTCTTTTTATTTGTACATTCATGTATGTTTGATATCTTTACTTATTTGATTTATTTTCCACTTAACTTACTTATTCATTTCTCTTTAATCGCTTTACTTATTTAATTTATTTTCTACTTATTTATTTTCAATTGTTTAAATTTTGTATTATCTGTCATCGTTTGACTTATATTCATTTTGACTTATACATTCATTGATCTTTCATCTCTTGATGATTCACAATTAGAAAATGTGCTTCTTCCTACTCCTTTTCGGTCATGTTGAATTGAATGTAACTTTGTTAAGCATGTCAAAATGCAGCCTGTGCCAAAAGACAGGGTGGGAGCAGGTGTTTGAGCAGGGAAACAGGAAGGATGTTGATGTGAGGAAGGCTGAGGAAGGGTGAGGAAGGCTGAGGAAGGGTGAGGAAGGCTGAGGAAGGCTGAGGAAGGGTGGTCTCACTCACTCCTGCAGGGTCTCCACGCCCATTTCCTTGTACTGCAGCTCCTGCCTCACCTGGGCCAGCTCATGCTTCAGTCTGGAGAGCTGCAAGAGAAAACAAGAACACGTGTGTGTGTGTCAGCGTGTGCGTGTGTTTGCCACACAATGGCCTACTCTCACCTAAAAGTGCTGAGTCAGGACCATGTGCACACAGGAATGCTGTGTTTACGCTGAGGATGCGCAGACGGGCTGAAAGGAGTTTGTCTTTGTTTAAAAAAAAAAAAATCTAATAAATGACTAATAGGCACAAGCTGAAGCTAGTGGGGAAGTCCAGGTTGACAAAAAAAAACAAAAAAAAACACAGACGTATGCCTAAAAGTTGAGGCACAATGAAGAACCAAACTACAACACAAAGCCGATTGGCTTTTATTTTATTGTATTTTATTATATTTTGGATTGGGTTTGGATTTTATTTGGATTGGATTTAAATTTGGATTGGATTTCATTTTGGATTGAATTTTATTTAGATAGCATTTCATTTTGGATTGGATTTTATTTTGGATTGGATTTCATTTTGGATTGGATTTCATTTTGGATTAAATTTTATTTAGATAGCATTTCATTTTGGATTGGATTTTATTTTGGATTGGATTTCATTTTGGATTAAATTTTATTTAGATAGCATTTCATTTTGGATTGGATTTTATTTTGGATTTAATTTTGGTTGTTTTTTTTATTTTGGATTTTATGGTATTTTGGATTTTATTTTAGATTTCATTTCATGTAGGACTTTATTTGGGATTGGATTTTATTTTACTTTTGACTTTTTTTTTTTATTATTTAAATAAAAAGATGTACAAATTATTGTTATTATTATTATTTTATTTATTTGGTTTTTTTTAGGATTTATTCTTAAGGTTGCTTCCCTGTAGGGGTTTGCTGAGGAATGTTGTAAATATTTTTGAATGTAACTATTAGTGGTGACACCCAACTGGACTAGACGAGACGATGCACGAGATTGGGCCCACGAGAACAAGACAAGACCAGATTTTAACATTAATTTTAAGAAAAGTACAACGACAAAATGCCTCCATAACCAAATAACCGCAGTTATGATAACGTAATAACAATATATCATAATAATGGAATATTCCCTTTAGTATGTCATCTTTCACTCTGTGAAATTGTGGTATTGGCGTTTTGTGATTTTCTCACAGGCAATTGGTACTGTCTGTCAAACGTTGGCAGCATTTCTTGAAATGCTGGCTTTTCAATAGGGCTGTCAGCATTAATAGTTCAAACAACAATTCATAAAAAAAACAATGTTACAGACATATTTCAAGAAAAATCTTTGTGTTTTTTTAAGTTATTAGTATCAACATTTTAGCATAGCGACACGTGACTACGTATTCTTCAGCCGTACATAACTTGTGCTCCTTTATGGGAGTGCGTACGTAAACAGGAAATGTGGCAACAGGAGGAGCGCATGCATTGTAAATAGATCGATGTCGGTTCAACAGCGAGTTAACATGGTGGCTGCATGGGACACGACGAAGCTGGACCGGTACATAGCAGAAAATATTACACGATGGACAAAAGTAAACAGCCTAAGTTGCCCCCATGACCCGATCTCGGACAAGCAAAAGAAGATGGCTGGATTGATGGATGGACAGAAGTATTGGGACACCTACAGAAAGTGAAAGTGAGGAAAATGTGTAGTTTTTGCAGTAGGAACAACTTCCGGCCTTCTAGTAAATGGTAGTAATGGTAGGCCTTGTAGTAAATTTGCACCTCCAAGGCACTCAAAGCGTTTTGACATTGTCAGCACATTTACCGACTGATGACGCGGCATCAGAAGCAACTGGGGATTCAGTATCTTGCCCAAGGATACTTCAACATGATCACAGGAGGACAGACGATCAAACCCGCAACCTTCAGGTCGGGGGACGACCACTCTGCCACCTAAGTCAGATTGCGGCGTGTGTCCGAGGGGACTTTTGTCTGTAGTAGCTACTAACATTTTGTACTTTTTTATGGTGACTCCTTGCAGAGCAGCGTCCACGTCGCTGCTCGCCTCTCTCTGACCCTTTGTTGGTGAGCTCATCCTCCAGAGGGCCCCCGGGCCGGCCCAGATCCATGGTATTTTGTCGTGGGGCACACCCCAACCAGCCCAACATAGCCCCCCAGCCCCCCCACATTGTTCTCCACTGATAATGACTCAATGACTCACCCGCTCTCGCCGGCAAGCCACTTCCACTTTGATTTGGTCGGGGTCGTATTTCGCATTGGAGGACGAGCCAGACAGCGCTGTGGACACACAATGAGATTGTGGGGTGGGGGGGTGTTACAGGTGAAATTTGAGGTGACGTGACAGAGGTAACAAACATACACCACAAAGGTGGGGTGTGGGATATCTCGTGTGTCCGGATGCCCTCAAATGTCAGCAAGCTTTTCCAGGAGTCTACAACAGGGGTGTCAAAGTGCGGCCATTTCAGACCACGGCTGGTTTTTTTATTGGCCCGCAGCGCATTCTAAAAATAAAGCTTGACAGGAAAACTTGTATAGAATATAGAATGTCAAAATATTAAGAAAAAAAGTTGCAATCTAACAAGAAACAGTCACCATTTTACAAGAATAATGATGTAATATTATGAGGAAATATAACATCATTTTAGCAGAATAAAGTTCAAATATTCAAGAAAATATATGTTATTTTGTTCAAGTCGTACTATTATGACAAACAAACATAACAAAATAATGTTGTAATTTTTGGAAAATTAGGGTGGGGAAAAAGTTAGAATACTGTATTATGGGGATAAGACGAAAATATGATGAGAATAGAAAATATGATGAGAATAAAGGCATAATATTAGGAGAAGAAAATGTACAAGAAGAAAACATATATTGACAACAAGAAAACTTAAAAAAAAACAACAACAACAGAAATGGATATAAAAGCTGCAATTTTATGAGAATAAACACATAAGATTATGTGGAAAAGTAATGTCATGTTAGTAGCATAGAGTTGAACTATTAAAGAAAGAAAACAAAATAAAGTCATTTCTGGAAAATTGGGTTGGAAAAAGTTCTAATGTTATGAGAATAAAGTCAATGTATTATGGTAATAAAGACATAATATTACAAAAAGCAATTTTACGAAGATTATTTAAGAAGAAAGTTCAAATATTTGGGAAATTTAAAAAAAATAGGCTGCTTGAGTCCTTTTTAGATGTGTGTGTAGGACCCCGCTGCTCGTTGAGAAGAGACATACCTGCCTTCATATTAAATATTAAAGCAGCAGTGTCCAAAGTGCAGGCTGCAGCTGTTCTTTTTTAGCCTTGGGGAAATTCTAAAAATAGAACTTAAGAGGAAAACTAAAAGAAGGAAACAACAGCAGAAATGGACAAATCTGCAGTATATTTACAAGAATAAAGTCAAAATATTAAGAGAAAAAAAAAACTTTAACATGAAAAAGTCGTAATTGTTCCGAGAATAACGTCCTAATATTACGAGGAAAAATAACGTCATTTTAGCAGCATGAAGTTGAAATATTAAAGAAAAAAAAATATTTTTAAAAGTTGTAACTGAAAAACAAACAAAACAACAAATAAAGTTGTAATTTTTGGAAAATTAGGTTGTGGAAAAAGTTATCATGTTATAAGAAAAAAGTAAAGTCATAATTAGGTTAATTTGTTGAAATAATGAAATATGTTATTCAAACGAGAAAAATGTTGCAATTTTACAAGAATAAACATTTAATATTATGACCAAAAAATAATGTCATTTTGAGCAAAGAGTCAAAATATTAAACTTAAAAAATGTAAGTTTTTAAAGTCCTAATATTATGAGAAAATAACCAAAAAAAGTTGTAATTTTGGGTAAATTAGGTTGGGGAAGAAGTTTAGAATATTATAGGAACAAAGCCTCCAGTCGAGCAGGGTGCACGAGTGCTGCTGGCACTGCGCTGCGGTTCAGTGAGGCAACACACAAATGGCACCATTCTGAAAAAGAGCATGAGCGCATCACCTAAAAGTTGTGTTGCCAGATAGTTACACAATCTTGGATGTGTTGCGACTCTTTTTCAGAGCACAGTAAAGCTGTACACTGACTACTCTAAAGTTAGCTTTCTATTAGGGTTGGGCGAAATGTTTTATATACACCGGTATAAATGCTCATTTAAAATGGATAAAGCAGAGTTGATGAACTAAACATGTTGAAATGGTGCTAAACACCAGCGAAAGTTACGCAGTGTGAACACTGATCTGTATTATCTATCTGGATAGCTCAATGGTGATGACTTGTGAAGCCACACGGCCGCCATATTGCCACTCGCAAGAAACACTTCTGGACAAGCTTTTGCATTTGTGGTGAACTTATTTTATTAATTCGGATTGGACACAAATTTCGACTTAAGATGCCTGCATGTGCAGCTGTTAACTGCACAAATGGCCAGTTCAAAGGCTGTGGACGAACATTTCACATGTAAGTATGATTGAAATGTAGATTTATGATTGATCATTTAAGGGTTTTGCACTGTCGATCTCTCAGATATTTTCGATCGTGTAAAATTCCTCTGATTAAATGTACGTCCAGAATTGATACGTTTATATAGCTCTATAATAGTTAAGAGGAAATTCACGTACTTTTTTGTTATATCATGATACTGTATATATGTATTTTTTTAAGAGAGGAAGGTTGCGTTACTTGAAGGAATGGGAGAATCTCAGTGTTTCCATGATGCTTACCAGGCATTGTATACAGTGCAGTTAGCAAGCCACTTTGCATAAAATTGACCCGGCATGACCCTTCATTTGGATTAATTTTTTGCTGCTGCTGAATGACTGACGTAAAAGGATTCATTCATATGATATGTTCTGGAAAATAATATTACTGAACATGCATACCGGTATGTTTGAGATTGCAAACAACGTATTGTCTTACCCAAAGCATATGGTTTTGTTTCAGTGTTGTTGTTTTTTTCTGTGTGTGCGTGTGTGTGTGTGTGTGTGTGTGTGTGTGGGTGTGTGTGCGTGTGTGTGTGTGTGTGTGTATGTGCTTATGGTTATGACACATTATGGTTATCACATATTATTCCTGTGATTTTTGTTAAAATATATTTCTATATCAGAAAAGAGGTTATTTGTATTTCATAACACCCAAAAAAAATCAGCAAAATGTGAAATGATTTTAAAACTTATCCAAAGTCACTCTCTTTTATGATTCATATTTTGTACAGACGAGAGCATAGTGAATTGTATGAAAGTAAGAAAAAAAAGTAAAGGATCATGACCATGGATTTTAGTGGAAAAAAGGGATGGGATATGCAGTTAAAATGAAAATCTCTTTCAAGAGGAGTAAAACTATCATTGCTATAGGGGAGTGCTGAGCCAGGGTGCACAGTAGAATTATGTCCCAAAGGCAATGAGAACTGGAAGGGAAAAAGTACATTTAATATAGCCAAAAGATAGAGAATAACGTATCAAATCGTTTTTAAGGGACGAAGGTTGCGTTACTTGAAGGAATGGGAGAATCTCCCCGCTTTTTAATTTAAAATATAGATGTTCTGCTAGCCTCTTCATCTGCTTTGTACACTATGTACGCTGTGCTAATGTAGTCTGCTATGTACGAGATGTGAGTGCTAAGATGGCCTCTCTGTGGCTTCAGCGGCTTGCACGAGCGCGTGCGACGTATGAGCTATCCAGATATATTATACAGATCAGTGAATGGAAGCTAGCGGGGTTAGCTTACTGTAGTTTAGCATGCTGGTGCGGTTGCGTGTGTGCCACTTGGGATGGATGAGTATATTTTCACCGCGTTGTGTTTTACTGCTCTAAATGTTAGCAGCATTTTACAATGCCCGATGACGACGTGCAGGTTCTGAGTGGGAAAAAAGACAAGAACGTTTATTCTTGCACCCAGCTCATCTTACAGACATTCTCGACACACAGAGGAACACACTTCCGGCCTTCAAAATAAGAGCGCCGATTGCCCCATGTCGTCTAAGTGTGTAAACAAAATAAGAGTGTCATAAAAAATATGCAGTTGGAATTGCATCGGTGACTACATCTTCCTTAATCACAAGCACGGGCATTACAGTTTGTTGCAGATTTTGTAGCTACGTGTGCAGAGGCTGACATCCCATTAGAAAAGTTAGCCAGGTACATCCATTTCTCAATTACTGGGCAAAGTTGTCCATTGATGTACTTCAATAAATACACTGCTCAAAAATATAAAGGAAACACTAAAATAACATCCTAAATCTGAATGAATGAAATATTCTTATGAAATACTTTGTTCTTTACATAGTTGAATGTGCTGACAACAAAATCACACAACAATTATCAATGGAAATCAAATGTATTATTATTATTATTCATCATTTGCGCAACAGCGTGTGAAACTGATTGTCAATCTGTGTTGCTTCTAAGTGGATAGTTTCATTTCACAGAATTGATTTCACAGATTGACATTGTGGTAGATTAAGTGTTCCCTTTATTTTTTTGAGTAGTTTATAGGATTTGCATTTACTTAACAGGCATTTTATTCACTAACTGCTGTTGTACTATGCACATGACAATAAAACTCTCTTGAATCTAACCCATCAAGCACACACTCTATGCTGGTAAAAATAGGTGTACAATGTAAAAAAAAATGAATCCATCCATCCATTTTCTAAAATTGGAAAAAAATACAACAGATTTCATAGGGCCCTATGCATGGTCCCGTGCTGGCAGAGAAAGGTACAGCAGAGACAACAAAAGAGACTAAATGTACACGACTCAAGCTAATTCTATACAAATGGCTAATAAGAACTTATGACACCAGCACAAAGGAACAAATATAATAAAGATATTCCTTATCCTGTTTTAAATGGATAAAGGAAGATTATACCATTGTATGTGGCAGTGTAGAGAAATAAAAACGTTTTGGGAAGAGATAAGATTGATCACTGAAAGAGGGAAAGACTTCTTGAGATGTCATCTGTACTTCTGTGAAGAAGATGTCGGACGTTTCGCTCCTCATCCGAAGAGCTTCGTAAGCAAACTAATAAGTGCTGGTAGCCTAGGCCTTAAATACAGTAAGAGTGGGAGGAATTGGTGTGCCAACACTCTCCTCCTATTGGTTCCTTACACTAAGACTGGGCGGAGTTGTGGTCTAATCCTCTCCTGCCATTAGCACCTCCGATAAAAGGGAAGTGTCGCTCCCTGAGTTGGGTATGAACGACTCTGATACTGGCTCGTTAGCATCTATTGTTCCGGCTCGGCCCTGGCTCCACCTCATTTGCAAGACTAAGAGCTGTGGGTTTTGGTCTCAGTAACCTGCTGAACACAGGGTCCAAATTAAACCTCAAACCACCATTCCGATTCAATGATGGGTTCTGTTGTTTGACAAAAATAGCTTCCTTTACTCCTCTTTCAAACCATCTGTTTTCTTTGGCCAAAATCTTTACCTGGCTGTCCTGAAAAGAGTGATTGGTTGCTTTAAGGTGTAGATGTACTGCTGATTGAGGACCACTAGAATTGTCCCTGCGATGTTGATAAAGCCTTTTTTGGAGCATTTGCTTAGTTTCCCCAATGTAGTGCTCTTTGCATTCCTCATCTTTACAGTGGATGGAATAGACCACATTGCTCTGTTTTTGGTTTGGAGCCTTGTCTTTAGGATGCACTCATTTTTGTCTCAGGGTATTTACTGGTTTAAAATAGGTTGGAATTTTGTGTTGCCAAAATTCCTCTGGAGTTTTTCGGAGACCCCAGCTACATAAGGGACTACCACTCCTCTCCTTTTTGCTTCTGTGGGCTTTTGGGTTTCTTTCCCTACTCTCTTCTTTTGACATTTGTTAAAAGCCCACCGCGGGTACCCAAAGGTTGAGAGCGCTCTCTGGACATCTGACATCCTTTTTCTTTCCCTCAGCACTAGTTGGTATTTGTTCCGCTCTATGTTGGAGGGTCCTAATAACCCCTAGTTTATGTTGTAGTGGATGGTTTGATTCAAAAAGCAGGTATTGGTCAGTGTGTGTGGCCTTTCTAAAGACCTCTGTAAGTAGCTGTCTGTCCTCTCCTATAATTACCTTGCAGTCTAAGAAGGCTAGTTGGTTTTCTTTAGTGTCCTCGCGAGTAAATTTGATATTGGTGTCCACCGCATTGATATGATCTGTGAAAGACTGAATTTCCTGTTTTTTGATTATGACAAAGGTGTCATCCACGTATCTAAACCAGTGCCTTGGTTTTGTCCCTGAGAGGGATGTAAGAGCCTGTTTCTCCATCTCTTCCATGTACAGATTCGCCACTGTGGGTGAGACTGGCGAGCCCATAGCACAACCATGAATTTGTCTGTAAAATTTCCCTCTAAACTGAAAATATGTGGTGTTAAGGCAAATTTCCAATAATTGGCAGATGTGGTCAGCACTAAGTTTTGTTCTCCTATGCAGAGTTGAGTCCTCGAGCAGTCTCTTCCTCACCACCGAGACTGCTGCTGAGGTGGGGACAGATGTGAAAAGTGAAGTCACATCATAAGACACCAAAGTTTCCTCTGGCTCCAATCTGAGGTCTTTGATGCTCGCCACAAACCCTTTTGTGTTCTCTATATGATGATCAGTGTTGCCTACCAATGGGGATAAGACTGTTTTTACATATTTCGCTACATTGTACGTGGTAGAGTCAATGCTACAGACAATAGGTCTGAGGGGAAACCCTTCCTTGTGAATTTTTGGAAGGCCATAGATACATGGTGTAGCCTCCCCAGGGTATAACCTATGATACATCTGTCTGTCAATTAGTTCTTCCTTCTCTAACTTTTGGAGACAGTCTATGATTTCTTTCTTATACCTACTGGATGGGTCCCTTTTAAGTTGCTCATATGTGTTGGCATCACTAATTAGACTTGTTATTTTTTCTTCATAGTCCAATGTGTTGAGAACCACTGTGCATCTGCCCTTATCAGCTGCTAAGATGGTGATGCTCTCATCTTTCTGCAGAGCCGCTAATGCTTTCCTCTCACCTACCGTGATATTGGACGGTGGTGGTTTAGCACTACTGACAAGGGCCGATATTCTCAGACGAAGGTCCCCTGCCTCTGTTCTAGAAAGGTTATTGTTCCTGATGGCCGATTCAGCTGCTGTGATATAGTCTACTGTGGGTATCGTTTTAGGAGTCACTGAGAAGTTGAGACCCTTGGTTAATACTGCCTTCTCTGTCTCCGAGAGGCTTCTGTCTGACAGATTTTTGATCCAATTTTCTTTAGTATTGGTCTGATTCCCCCCCTCCTTAGTGTTTACGAAAGAGTTTACTGAAAGAGTTGTTGCTAAGAAAATTGTTTTTGTTGGGATTGTATCTGAACAAGCACAACTTTAACAAAAATGAACAGACTATACAGTCCACTGGGTGCACAATTATTAGGCAAGTCAGTATTTTCCAACCGCAAACTGAATATAGTTGAATGCCTATTGGGTTTAAGCATAGCAGGTGATGTGCATGTGTGTACTGAGGCAGGGTGTGGCCTTAGGAGATCAACACCCTTTATTAGGTGTGCACAATGATTAGGCAGCTTCTTTTTTTTCCTCTGGCAAAAGAAGTCCAGAAGTACGTAGAGTAGTAGAGACATGGCCAAGGTAAGAAAGGCTGAAACTCGACCACCACTGAACAAGACACACGAGTTGAAAGGCTATGACTTGGCCAGGAAATATCTGAAGACTGATTTTTCAAAGATTTTATGAACTGATGAGATGAGTGACTCTTGATGGACCTGAGGGATGGGCCCGTGGCTGCATCAGCAATGGGCAGAGAGCTCCACTCCAACTCAGAGATGCCAGCAAGGTGGAGGTGGGGTACTGGTAAGGGCTGGAATTATTCAAAGATGAGCTTGTTGGGCCTTTTCAGGTTGAAGATGGACTCAAACTCAACTCCCAAACCAACTGACACTTTTTTCTACACAGTGGTACAGGAAAATGTGTGCATCTTTCAAGAAGACCATGATTTTTACACAGGACATTGCTCCATCTCATCCATCCAAGTACTGCACTGCGTGGCTAGCTAGGAAAGGTCTTAAAAAATAATGACATGACATGACCTTGCTCGCCTGACCTAAACCCAATTGAGTACTTGTGGGCCCTTAAACCTAAGATTTACAGTGAAGAAAAAAGGTCCACTGCTCTAAAAAAGTCTGGGAGGCTTTGGTTGCTGCTGCACAAAAAGTTGATGGTCAAATGATCAAGAAACTAACAGACTCCATGGATGGAAGGCTTTTTCATGTTATTGAAAAGAAGGGTGGATATATTGGTCACTCATTCATATTAGGAAATGTCAGAAATATTAATTTGTAAAGTTTGTGTTGTTTATCACTCTGACTTAAAAAAAAAAAGAAAATAAAAGTAGTGAGATTGGAATATTTGGGTTTTTCTTTGAGTTGTCTAATAATTGTGCACACAGAGATATTCTCAACAAAAGCCAAAACCTCACTTTCACTTCCTCAAATATTCAAGTTTGAAGTTTATTAACATTTTGGATTGAGAGAGAGCACTGCTATTGTTAAATAATAGAACTAATAACCAATAATGCAAATTGCCTAATAATTGTGGACGCAGTGTAATAGATCTTGGCCTATGACAGCAAAGAGATGTGTGGCTGATGCGGAAGTCTAACTACAGACCTACAGCAAAACAATGGACACATCAGATACTGTCAGTATTACCACTGGAACGGATCACATACATTCTAACAGACAAACATAGGACTTTTGCAGACATACAGTATGGCCACCCTTTGCGCTCATGTCATAAATATGGTTTAGTTTGGTAGACACTCAATGCACTTGCTGTATTGCAGTTTGTTACCAATAAATGTGCTTTACAATTTGAGACAAGTGTAATTATATGTGTTAAGGTTTGTAGCTTTTTATACACGACTCAGCTGAATGTAATTATATTGTCATTTCTTGATACATCCCAAAAATATCGGCCATATCGCCCAACCCTACTTTCCATACTGTTGTCCCTTGGCAAGATAGAATCAAATGATTGCTGAAACGTGAGGGCACTTCCGGGTAGATAGCGTACATTCTGTACATGATGCCATGTCTTACCGCTAGCGATGGAGCGGCTGTCCTCGGAGAGCTCGTGGAAGAGCAGCATCTCCTGCTGGGCCAGCTCCAGTCGCTGCTGCTTGACCAGGTACATTTCCTTCTTGGCTCGGAGAGCCTCCTGGGCCACCACCAGGTACTCCTTCAGCATGCGCTCCTGCTCCTGCCGCCATTGGGTGCGTGGGTTCTCGATCTGGGTGGTTTCTGAAAACGGGACAGGGCGGGGGAGGAGACGCTTTTATGAGGCCCTGTTTTGACCAAGTAGGGGCAGCTCACGCCTGGCAGGAAGCGAGGTGTGCACGCCGAGCTGGCGAGTACTCACTGTTGATGTGGTCGATGTAGTAAACTCCAACTTGCTGGTCGTAAACCTCCTCCCAGCCAAGAGGAAGCTCATCTCCAACGCAGTCGGCAAAGGTCAGCGGCTTTGTGATCCTAAAAGAGCAAAAGTGCTGCATGACGGACACACACTGCTTCTCAAATAGTGGGTGAGGTGTCAGGGGGCAATACACCACATACTACTATCTACACCAGGGTTGCCCAAAGTGCAGCTGGAGGGCCATTTGGGGCCCATGGCTGTTTATTAAGTCCACAGCACATTCTAAAAACAGAATGCAACAAGAAACCTAAACAAAAATGGAAACAATCAGCAGTAATTTTACCAGAACAAAATCAAAATATTAAGAACAAAAAGGTTTAATCTAACGGGAAAAGTTATAATTTTACAAGAATAAAGTCATCTGAGGAAAAATAACATCATTTTAGTAGCACAAAGTTGACATATTAAAGAAAAAAGATGTTTTCTCAAGGCTGAACAGTACTGTTGCCATCGATTCAATGCCCTGATATAGTCCTGATATATAAGTCCCAACATTATGAAAAACAAAAAAAACAAAAAAAAAATCTGTAATTTTTGGAAAATTAGGTTGCAGAAAAAGTTATGTTGCTAGAATAAAGTCAAAATATTATGGGATAAAGTCATAATTAGGAAAAAAACTACAACAAAAAAGTTTAAATAATTGGAAAATGAAAAAAAAAAGCCGAAAATGAAAAAAACAGCTGTAATTTATTAGACTTAAGTCAAAATAGTAAGAACAAAGGCGTATTCTAATGAGAAAAAAAGTTTAAATTTTATGAGAATAACCTTATGAGGAAAACTAATGAGAAACAATAAAGTAAAGTACATTTTGGAAAATAAGGTTGGGGAAAAAAAGTCATATTATCACGGGAATAACATCAAAATATTATTACCTAATAAATATAAATACAATTGTGACTGCCCCTGCCGCCAGGTTGTGTTGTTGCTGCTCTCTCTCGCTTCAGGTTACTGCAGGCAGGACCCAGGGCGGTGGCAATCAGGTAACTCCTTGGAAGCTTATAAGCCTCATGTTGATCACACGAGAGGGAGACAGACGGACAAAGCTTGGTCCTTAGATGAAGCCGATGAAGCCTATATTGTACTCTTTTCTTGTTAATAAATGTTTGACATGGTTTGGCCAGGGGCCCGTTGCACAAAAGTAGGATTCAGATATCCAGGATAAATGACTGAGCTGACCTCAACCAACCCAAAACAAGAGCGTTGAGGCTTAATTGGTTGCACAAAGCCCAAGCCAGGATGAGTAGAACCTGATCAATCCAGCCAGATTAAACAAATCCCGAATCAGTGCGCGTATGCAGCTTCCTTATATAGACCGCGCTGTCGATCACAGAGTCACCGATCACCAGCGTGACCGACTTGTATTCTTGTACTGCAGAGACGGTTTGCAATTCTTAGTGCATAAGTAGTGCACAAATACACGCGCACTGCTCGGCTGAAACCATTCTAATTCAAATCCAAATAGTTAATTGATGTTGTTAGTTGCTAGTTTAACAAATCAAGAACAGCGTTGTACAGTAATATCTACGAACTCTTTGCTTTATTAGCACATCACCATTACTCGGATGTGATAATAATGTGTAATGGGCAGTGGATTAACTATTGGTTTCCGTTAATGGTGACTACTGACTGAAATAAGGGATGAGATTAAGTAGATCCTAGACCAGGGGTGGGCAAACTACGGCCCGGGGGCCACATGCGGCCCGCCAAGCGTTTGAATCCGGCCCGCCAGTTGCTTCCAAAGTATTTAAACCTTAAACATACAAGGTGGCAACATGACTTGCAAGAAGTCAAAGTCAGTCAAGCTGAGACAACCTTTTGCTGGTTTAAATAGCTTTTCACATGCAGCGATCCAAACAACTACCTCACCCATGGTGCCAAACAAACACAAGTCAACAAATATGTGACACACAATTTAACCTACCCACTGCACTGTCCGGAAAGTAAAAAAGGAGGGACGTTCACATATTTTTTAATAATCAGTGTCAATGTCAACAGTCAATGTTTTAGCGTTCATAGTTCACATTGTGTATCACATCCTTAATTCAGTAGAAAAAAAATGTAAAATTCAATTGTTGTTTGATGTGGTCTGATGTTTAAAGTGCTCCTGAAAAAAAGCACATATAGCAGATTGTATGACATTGTAATTCCAAGTGGACCGTTGGAATTATAAGCGTAAGATAGTGTGCATGTATCAAATATATAGTTTAGCCCCCCGGACAATTTTTTTTAACTCATTACGGCCCACGAGTCAAAAAGTTTGCCCACCCCTGTCCTACACCTTAGCCTGGTCTGCAGCAGGTTAACGCCACAGAATAAATCTCCATGGTAACTTATGTCAGAACATATCCCACTTTCCACTATCCCACTTCTGTGCTACCGGGTCATGGATAAGTTTAGCCAGGACAACCAAGAAATCCTGGCTTAATCCCTTATCCTAGTTTTATGCAACAGGCCCCAGGTCCGGTCTCCCTTCGTGGTTGTTGTTGCTGACTAACAGCCAGGTCGTGACAGAATAAAGTCGTATTCTAACAAGAAATTTTATTAGCATAGAGTTGAAATAAAGAAACAATGCAGTGGTGTGAAAAATTGTTTGCCCCCTTCCTGACTTCTTCTTTTTTTTTTTTTTGCATGTTTGTCACACTTAAATGTTTCTGATTATCAAACAAATGGAAATATTAGTCAATGACAATGCAACTTTACACAAAATGCAGTTTTTAAATAAAAACCTATATGGCTATCCACAAATGGCAAAAACATGGAACAGTGGTGAACCTTCCCAGTGCCTGGCCAACCAAAATGACCCCAAGAGCGCAGCGACGACTCATCCAAGAGGTCACAAAAGACCCCACAACAACATCCAAAGAACTGCAGGCCTCATTTGCCACAGTTAAGGTCAGTGTTTATGACTACACCATAAGAAAGACACTGCGCAAAAATGGCCTGCATGGCAGAGTTCCAAGACAAATTAAGGCCTCACTTGCCTCAATTTTGCCAGAAAACATCTTGATGATCCCCAAGACCTTTGGGAAAATACTCTCTGGTCTGATGAGATAAAAGCTGGACTTTTTGGCAAAATATGGTGGTGGTAGTGTGGTGGTTTGGGGCTGTTTTGCTGCTTCAGGAACCATGAAATCTGCTGTTTACCTAAAAATCCTGAAGGAGAATGTCCGGCCATCTGTTCGTGACATCAAGCTGAAACCAACTTCGGTTCTGCAGCAGGTAAGCCTGTCACAATAATTGATAAATTGATTTATCGACCTATTTAAAAAAAAAAAAAAAAAAAAAAAAAAGAGGTTGATCATTTTTGCCAGCCTCGATAAATTGACATGTGCATGCATGTGTTTGTTTTCCTCATCTCTCTTTCAGGCTGGATGACAAGAGGGTTCACTTTGGAGCTGTCCTCGCGCACTGGTGCAACAGTGGAATGAACGGAGAGAGTGAACCCTCCTCTCCTTTCTTCCCCTGTTTGTCCCAGGAGGCGGGGCTACCTTGGCTAGCAGCAAGTTAGCCTTGTGAGCAAGCATACGCTAATTTGAATGAAGGGACAAAAGCAACACTTTTTAAGGCGAATTCCACAGCCCCAGTGTGACAATATTTCGGTTTGAAACAGAATGAACAAGGTGAGCACATTTATTCAGGGAATACGACCAACTTGTATGTACACCTAAAGCACAAGTGGAAAGGAGCCTTGCTCCTGACAGTCAGTCAGTCTCGCTCGGTACATTGCAAAAGAAATGCAACATTTGGGGAAATGTTACAAACGTTTGACAGACAGTACAAATTTCCTGGGAGAACGTACGCGTACATGTCACAAACATGTTTGTTTAATTTATTTAAAAGCTCTTGACATTCCAATTACAATGTTAAATACTCTTCAGAATGAACATTTGTTGCTTTTGATACGTTGTACTCTCTATTATGCCATATAAATCATGAAAAATCATCTAAAAAAATGTTGTCTATAATATCCATCCATCTTCTATACCGCTTCTCCTCTTTAGGGTTGCGGGGGCATGCTGGAGCCTATCCCAGCTGACTTCGGGCGACAGGCGGGGTAGACCCTGGACTGGTGGCCAGCCAATGGCAGGGCACATATAGACAAACAAGCATTCACACTCACATTCATACCTATGGACAATTTAGAGTCTCCAATTAACCTAACATGCATGTTTTTGGAATGTGGGAGGAAACCGGAGTACCTGGAGAAAACCCCCCCACACACGGGGAGAACATGCAAACTCCACACAGAAATGCCCAAGGGAGAATCGAACCCAGGTCTTCCCGATATCCAGACTGTTACTGTGTTGGCTAACCACTAGACCATCGTGCAGCCCGTCAAAAATATCAATTAGAACAATAATTTGTAGGACAATTATCATCTAGCAAAATGTGTTATCGTGACAGGCATAGCAGCAGGACAATGATCCAAAACACACCAGCGAGTCCACCTCTGAATGGCTGAAGAAAAACAAATGAAGACTTTGGAGTGGCCTAGTCAAAGTCCTGACCTGAATCCTATTGAGATGCTGTAGCATGACCTTAAAAAGGCCTTTCATGCTGGAAAACCCTCCAATGTGGCTGAATGACAACAATTCTGCAAAGAAGAGTGGGTCAAAGTTCCTCCACAGCGCTGGAAGAGACTCATTGCAAGGTATTGCAAACACTTGATTGCAAAATTAATTGCTGCTAAGGGGGGCCCAACCACTTATTAGGTTTAGGGGGCAATCACTTTTCCACACAGGGCCATGTAGGCCATGTGTTGTCATTGACTAATATTTACATTTGTTTGATGATCTGAAACATGTAAGTGTGACAAACATGCAAAAAAATAAGAAATCAGGAAGGGGGACACTTTTTCACACCACTGTATATAACTGTATATAGCTCAGACGCAGTTTTTTCTTGAAATATTTCAAAATATCAAAGTTGCATCCTTTCATTTTTCACTATTTGGCCTTGTGGACACTCCAGCTTTGAGGCGATATGGTATGTCATCATCCCTGATCCCTATGATAGCGATCAGGATCACGGATGGTGGCAATGACAAGCGTGTGTGGTTGTCTTGACGGTGTGCAAACACAGGGGGCAGCATGCCAATAGGTCAAAGTGCACACGCTCCCACGCACAAAAACAAGAAGGCAAACATTAGCACGCTCCTCATTCGAGTGTTTGCCAAAGGTCAACAAATGTCCAGTACTTAAAGACCACTCACACAGTGTTTGAAGAAGAAGAAGTAGTAGTAGTAGTATTTTAACACGTACACTTGTGTTAATGTGTACTCCAGACAATCTCTGGCTTTGTGTGACGTCACACAGATCCAAATCTGAGAAGAGGTGAATGTTTGGTTTGTTCCGCAATCTTGTGATGGCAGAGTCACGTCTGCCTCTGACCGACACGCACGCACGCACACACGCATACACACACACACACACACACACACACACACACACACACACACACAGTTAGGCGTATGTACACAAACAGCATAAAAACATATGTTGCATTGTCAGATTGACACAGTGACGCCGTCATGTCCACTACATGCTTCAATGCATACTACTGTACTTAAATAAGCAGTACTATCCACTATAGTACTGCATTTATTTTGATACTAAGTAAATAAGCAAACTCAGTCAACTTAAATAATAATTATATATAAATATATATGTTGTATGTATAAGATGCAGAATATGTATAAGATTTTAAAAAATACTAAAATATAACAACACAATTTAAAAAATCTACAAATATAAATCGATTAGATTAGGTATTGTGCGGTTGAAACAGAGAAACCTAAAAAAGTTAAACTAAACATGAAATAAATGCATATGTCATACCAAATATACTAAAAATAAAAATGATGACTCATTTGTTTTAGAAATAATTATACAAAAAGAAAGACATGTTTGCTCCAAAGGTTTAATTAAACACTATACAAAGATATAACAGATTCGCATCCATCCATCTTCGATGCCGCTTATCCTCACGAAGGTCGCAGGGGTATGCTGGAGCCTATCCCAGCTGACTTTGGGCAAGAGGCGGGGTACACCCTGGACTGGTGGCCAGCCA
Organism: Dunckerocampus dactyliophorus; assembly: GCF_027744805.1. Classification (NCBI taxonomy): domain Eukaryota; kingdom Metazoa; phylum Chordata; class Actinopteri; order Syngnathiformes; family Syngnathidae; genus Dunckerocampus; species Dunckerocampus dactyliophorus. The sequence continues at coordinate 4,913,284 of NC_072828.1, forward strand.
ATGGCAGGGCACATATAGACAAACAAGCATTCCCACTCACATTCATACCTATGGACAATTTAGATCAGGGGTGCTCAGACTTTTTCAGCCTGCGAGCTACTTTTAAAAAGTCCCAAAGATCTACTTCCTGCTATAAATATAGAAAATATATATACACTCGGTCCCCAACTAACAAACACAATTGGTTCCAGACGACCGTTCGCAAGTCGATTTGTCCATAAGTGCAACAAAAGGTAATATTACCAATGATATAGGTACTACATGTACGTGTATACATATACAGTATATGCGTATGTATGTAAATATGAGTTTGGATGCAGTAGTAATATTAAACGAGGATAATTAATGAAAAAAACAATAATAATAAAAATGATATAATAATAATACGTAATGATAAATGTTATTTACCTTTGAAGAGGAGTGGTCGAGCATACGTTGTTGTGGTGGAGGAGGAGGAGGAATTATTGAAAAAAAGGACAAATGGTCGTCGTCGTTAGACTCTTCTAAGAGAGGTAGTGTTCTGTGGGTGGTGTAGAATTAAGCAGGCCTATTAACTCTTCATAAACTTTAATCACACGCTCTGTCCGGGTTGTATCTAAAGCTACAATTTAGCTTTCCATGTCTCCTTTACACCCTCTCCCCACCTCTACTGGTCAAGCATGTTGCAGTATAAATATGGAGTTATAAGGCAAAATACATGAAAAAATAGACCAGTCAGCTTGCGTTCGTATCTCCAAATGTTCGCAAGTCGGATGTTCGTAAGTTGGGGACCTAGTGTATTTACTATATTATATATTTACTTTTTAAAATATGAGTACGTATTTATGTATTTCAGCATGCAAGTTACAAGTCCAAATGATCTACCTCTTTCTATAAAACATACATAAAGTCTAACCTGTAAATTTTCCAAATACTATTGTAAGTATTAATGATTCGTATTTCACATTTTAAAAGTTTATAAGTAATCAAAATAGTTGATATCACAATTATATTCAATATGGCAATAAAAATAATTCCGATACACATAATTCCTCAATAGTTGTGCATAAGTAAGTAATATGTCAGAATAGCTATGTAGCGTTCGTAAGACAAACACGTCATGTCCAGTTAGCATTTGTTATCAAACATCCACAAAATATAAGAAATGAAAAGGATTATGTAAAGGCCAAAGTGAAGGCAACATATTAAAAAGCTTTCAGCAATGGGCACATTTCCCAATTCTTCATGAAATAATAGTTTAAGAAGCGGACGTGTAGAAAGCACTGATTTCTGTAGTGGAGTTCATGACGCCAAGCAAAGCCATCAAACAATACACTTTTTTTCTACATAACTAGCCGCTACAAGTGAACAGATAACTTTTGTTGTAGATATAAGCATCTCACCACTGAGTTATTGTATCCGGAATCAGAATGATAAAGATGGAAGTTGCATCTCCGTGTGTACAGTAGCTTGAAACAGAGTAACAGGGATACATTGAAGTGTTTTGTGCAGCTATTAAAATCATTTAACCGAACCCCCTTACAAGTGAACAGCCAACAACGACTTTATTCATATTACTTTTTTGTTTCCTCCATGTGCACATTGTAGAGAACGCTCTCTCGATGTAGAGGGGAAATCAAAAATGAGTTTTCTGAAATAGACGATGCAGAATGACAAGCATGTCATGTCAGCTGCGGGCCGCCCCCGATGCTCTCACGCCTTACCCCTCAAAAAATAGATTTAGTTGCCAAAGACATTTGCTAATTCTAGAATAATCCCGGTCGTCCTGGGGGATATTTCCATCTGCGGCAGCCAGGCCGTGCCCGGCGATGGTGGAGCAGCGTGAGAAAGGCACGATGTGAAACTGGAGTCTGGAGCCCTCGGACCTGCTCTGGTTGGTCATCAGCAGAAGCTTCTCGCCTTTTTTGTTCACAATGTGAGAGACGTATTCCCTGTGGGGTTTCTAATGTGTGGCCTGGGGAACATTTTTAGCCCTCAGCTTGTAAAATAAAATGAATGGATTATTGTATATTATTAGATACAACACAAATTTTCTTTGCAGTATTCGACAGGCGAATTGGTGCAGCGTTTGCATCAGTCCGTCGTGTTGAAGAGGCAGCTGAGCCGAAAGGCAAAGCTCTCAATTTACTGGTCAATCTACGTTCCTACCCTCACCTATGGACCGAAGGGCCGAAATGAGTTTTCTCCGTAGGGTGGCTGGGCTCTTTCGTAGAGATAAGGTGAGAAGCACCGTCATCCGGGAGAAATTCTGAGTAGAACCGCTCGCTGCTCCTCCACATTGAAAAGAGCCAGATGAGGTGGCTCGGGCATCTGGTCAGGATGTCTCCAGAACGCCTCGCTGGGGGGGTGTTCAGGGCACGTCCGACCGGTAGAAGGCCTCGGGGACGACCCGGGACACGTTGGAGAGACTATGTCTCTCAACTGGGCTGGGAACACCCCGGGATCCACCGGGAGGAGCTGGATGAAGTAGCCGGGGAAAGGGAAGTCTGCTTAGGCTGCTGCCCCCGCGACCCAACCTCAGATAAGCGGAAAAAGATAGATGGATGGACGGATGGATGGAGGACAAAGAACTTATTTCCCCGGCGGACTGCTCATGGCGGAATCTCTTCCCAAACACTAACCCACCTCCTCCTGAACTAAAAATGTCGAAACGGCGGCCTAAAACGGATTTCATAGGTGCTTACCAACCTAATTTTCCAATAATTACAATTTAAGTCGTTAAGTCGACTTTATTCTTAGAACTTTCCTTAACCTAATTTTCCAAAATGACATTTACTACTTTTAAAAAATAACCAATTTTTTATTTAATTAATTTATTTAACTCTATGCTACTAAAAAGACATTATTTGTCCTCACAATATTAGTATAAATTTAATCTCCCAAAATTGAGACTTTTTTCTTCTTAGAATATGACTTTTTTTCCTCTTCAGATTTTGACTTTATTCTCATGAAATTACTGCTGATTTTTCCAGTTTTGCTATTTTTTTTAAGTTTTCAAATTTTGTTTTTAAAATGTTCGGCGGGCCAATAAAAAAAAAAACACCCGGGCCATACTTTGGACACCCCTGCATTAGTCGCACCTGACTACAAGTTGCACAACCTGCCAGACTATGAAAAAAGTGCAACAAAATATGTTATGCAACCCTCGTTGGAAAATGTTGGGACACCATCAGCATCATCATTTTCCTTAATTAAGATCTCCAGAAGGACCACCTACTCCCCCCTAGTTCTACTATGCCGAGCCCACAGGACACACACACACACACACACACACACACACACACACACACACAAAGGCCACAAGTGCTGCCGGCCTCAAAATTCCATTGTGTGTTTAAAAAAGAAATGTGAAAACAACTTTGGGAGGAATGTGACTTATGCTCAGGCCGTCTGAGGGCCTGGTGCAGGATTTCAGTGCGGGGCTTAAAGCAGCTGATATCCAGACAAAATCCGCTTCCCCCTTTATGCGTTGAATCCGATGGAAATAGGCCTCCTAAAAGTAGCGTCCAGATGAAGGACGGGGGCAGGGGCCCGTCTCATTGGTGGGATTGCCGGGACGAGGACAGGGGACTACTGTTAGGAAGGTAGCGGAAGTATGGACAAGGCCACTTGTTGTGACACAGGGATGGGGTGTCCTCATATGATATCCATACAAGTCCAGTATCAGCAAAAATTGGATTATATCAGCCTGCATCTAAAGCAGGCCACATAGTGAAAAATGAAAGGATGCAACTTTGCCACGTTTATATTTTGCATGAGAACTTTGTCGAGAAAAAACTGCATCTCAGCTTTGTGATATACTGTTGGTGAAGAAGTATCATTTCCAAATATTTCAGCTTTCCTCTTCAATAATCTTCACAGATTTTCTGTTCATAATATTATGACTTTATTCCCATAATTTTTTTTACTTTACTCTTGTATATTGTAGAACTTTTTCCACAACCAAATTTTTCAAGTTTTTTCTCAAGAATGTCAACTTTATGTTGTTTTGTTTCTCATATTAAGACTTTTAAAAAGTAACTGATTTTTTTTCTTTAATATTTCAACTCTATGCTACTAAAATAACATTATTTGTTCTCATAATACTAGTTTATTCTTGTAAAAAGATTAAACTTTTTTTTCTCGATATTTTGACTTCATTCTCGTAAAATTACAGCTGTATTTCCCCCCCATTTCTGCTGTTGTTTTTCATTTTCCAACCATTTCAACTTTCTTCTTGTAAATGTTCTTCTCGTAATTATGACATTATCCCCATCATATTTTTACTGTATTCTTGTAAGATTATAACTATTCCTCCAAGCCCAACTTTATTTTGTTTTCTTTGTTTTCCATATTACGACTTTTGAAAAAAAATAACATATTTCTTTAATATTTCAATTTTATGCTTCTAAAATTACGTTATTTTTCCTGTTATCATGAGTTTATTCTTGTAAAATTGAGACTTTTTTCCCTTCATAGAATATAACTTTTTTCAAGATTCAAGAGAGTTTTATTGTCATGTGCATGGTAAAACAGCAGTTATACCATGCAATGAAAATCTTATTCTGTTCATTCTCCCAAGAAAAGAAAGAAAACAAATGAAAGAATAAGAATATAAGAAACATAAACACATAAACATATATACCAATAAATTAAGCAACAACAACAGAAGAGACATTAATACAAGTAAATAATACAAATAAATAAATAAATAAATAAATAAATAAATAAATAAATAAAGTGCTATGAGTGTGTGCGTGTGTTGCGTGCGGCGTGTGCGAGTGCTTCGTTGAGGAGCCTGATGGCCTGTGGGTAAAAGCTTTTTCTTAGTATATCCAACCAGCAGCAGAAATGGAAAAAAAAGACTTTGTCTTTTTTTTCCATTTCTGCTGCTTTTATTTTCCAACCCTTTCAACTTTCTTCTCGTATTTACGACTTTATTCCCATAATATTTGGACTGTCTGTTTAAACTAAATTAAACTAAACTGACAAATAAAAGGATAAAAAAAAATCAAATAAAAATGCTTGAAACGTAAAAAATAAAAATGGTTTCAATAAATGTGTAAAAAAAAATTAATGCAAATAAAAATGACTTACATGAAAGTGGGTCGCGACTTAACGACCATTGGAAAATGTGGGCCACAGGTTGAGAACCCCTGCTCTGACCAAACACGGGACAGCCAAAAATGTGAACACTAAACACTTTTGCAAAGTTTTACATGTGGAAAAGCATTCCAAATGCATAGAAATGAGTGGAATGAATGAGCGGAATAAATTTGCTTTGTTCTTTCTGGACACCCTGTACATCCAATCAGTGCAGGAGTGCACACTAGACAACCAACTCGTGCATGAAGAAATCAAAACATGACATAGAAGAAGCAGAATAAGCTCATCTGCACGACTCGTAAAGCAGCCAAACACGAAGCGGAAGACTCCATCATTCTCCGTTTCCCCCCCCCCCAATAAGAATTGTGCAGAAATGTGAAACAATGGAGGCCCTGACAGCTGGCGGCTTGCTTGCAGAGTTTGGCACGTCCTGTTTAGGTTGCATTCTTCTTCATTCAGGTCTGACTGCACACAGCAACACCCCCCTCACACTCTGCACAGCACGGACATCTGCCGATACCGATACAATCCCGATACCGCAGCTCTGTTTGCTGTAACAGGCAACCGCGCCAAAAGAATATTAGCAAATGTACAAGTAGCACGTTCACAGCTTCAAAGGAACTACTTCCACAATATGGTTACTGTTGTTTTGATATGAGGCTCTACAGCCAAGTATGATACTGGATTCATCCACACGTTTTGGGTTTACATTTTGCAAAGTCAGGCGTTCACTGATACACTTTTAGCTACATTTGCTGATCCTCTTTTAGCCAAGTCTGCGGATACTCTTTTACCTACATTTGTTGATACTCTTTTGGCTACGTTTGCTGCTCTTCTCTAGCGCCGTTTGCTGATACTCTTAGCTACGTTTGCTGATACTCTTTTGGCTAAGTTTGCTGATATTCTCTAGCTGTGTTTGCTGATATTCTACTAGCTATGCTTGCTGATACTGTATGGGCAACCTTTGCCGATACTCTTTTAGCTACAGTATGATTGCTGATACTCTTTTGGTTAAGTATGCTGATATTCTTCGACCTACGTTTGCTAATATTCTCTAACTATGTTTGCTGATATTCTCAAGCTACGATTGCTTATATTTTACAAGCTATGTTTGCTGATAGTCTTAGGTGCTTTTGCTGATACTCTTTTGGCTAAGTTTACTGATATTCTATGACCTACAGTATGTTTGCTAATATTCTCTAGCTAGGTTTACTGGTATTCTATGATCTATGTTTGCTGATATTCCCTAAGTTACGTTTGCTGATACTCTACGAGCTATGTTTACTGATATTCTCTAGCTATGTTTGCTGATACTCTTTTGGCTACATTTGCTGGGATTCTCTAGCTATGTTTGCTGATATTGTATGGGAAACTTTTGCCGATACTCTTTTAGCTATGTTTGCTGATATTGTACGGCCTACGTTTGTCGATACTCTTTTAGCTACGTCTGCTGATATTCTACTAGCTACGTTCGCTGATTCACTTTTGGCTAAGTTTGAGTCTTCTAGCTACACTGATTTGCTGAAACTCTTTTGGCTATGTTTGCTGATATTCTCTAGCCATGTTTGCTGATATTGTACTAGCTACATCCAGTGATGCTCTGCCGATGTTTACCGATACTCTTTTGGTTTTGTTCGCTGATATTGTTCTGGCTATGTTTGTTGATATTCTTCTAGCTACTTTTGCCGATACTCTTCTAGCTTTGTTCGCTGACACTCTTTTGGTTACTATTGCTGATATTCTTCTAGCTACATATGCTGATACTCTTTTCTCTACGTTTGCTGATAGTCTTCTGGCTATGTTTGCTAATATTCTTCTGGCTACATTTGCTGATATTCTTCTAGCTACATTCTTCACCTAGAGAAAACTCAGACAAGCACGGGGAGAACAAACATTCCAATAGATATTCCAATATCTAAAAATATATCTCATTAATAACTCATTATTTTCATTTATACAAAATGCCGAGGGCCAACAAAGAGAAAGCAGGGGGACAAAAATGGCCCCCCGGGCCGCACTTTGAGATTGTGGTATAAAGCATCAGAGCACAACAGACAGAAATGTCTTATAACAAACATGAATCAAAAAGCCCTTTGCCAAGAAACTGGCTTCAAATGGGAGATGCGGTGCGGGTCCATCATTCCAAAAAAGACAGAAGCCATTTATCGTGAAAAAGACACGAGCCAACTGACATTAAATCAAGCCACAGCGTGTTCGTGACCTCCCCCGTCACGGCAGCACACAAAAAGGGCCGTCATAATGAAAAGCCCGGGGAAAGCAAAATAAAAGCGGGGTTGAGCGCGTGTGAATAACCTCTGGGCGCTGCAAACACAGCTCACCCTTTCCAGAATAATTGAATTTACCGTGCTTTGTGCCCAAGCATAAAGGGCTCCCTTTGCCGAGCGACGGGCCGGCCGTGGTTGTTGCATAACAGAGCTAATAAAGGAGGCCTTCCCGCCGGGCCACGGGGACGGGCGGGAGGAGACACGACACGTGGGAACTGCCCCCGTTCTGCCGCTTTGTCTGAGCCCCTGGGGCATTAGCATAGGCATGCCGAGCATGACGCTCATTCCGCACTCACAAAAAAGCCCCGCAGAACGCAGACCCGGACTGTCCTGTAAGGCGGGGTGTTCCAGCCTTACGGGGTCCAGCGAGGTAAACACTGACAAATCCAGTCTCGTTTCCAGGGAATCCCTTTTCACACTTCAACCCAAGTTTTCACTACATGCTGTTAGAGAAAGCGTCCGTCCTGGTGACACCAGAGCAGGACCAAACATGAACCCTGGCTGATGCCCACAGCATCGCCACGGTCGTGTTTGTGTACCTACCAGCCTCCGTGACGCTCGGCAGACTCCAGGCTTGCACATATCACAAGACCTTAGGGCAGAGGTTCTCAGTTATTTTCGTCATGCTCCCCCAGTTCCTAGTTCCAGGGGAAAGTTCTTGCAGTGAGAAAGCGGCTTTAGTGGCCTCCACGCAGTACTACAACACTGGACGTTTCTGCATCCCGTTCTGTTGCAAACACCAGTCAACTCTCCTGGATGATCAGCCGCTGATGGAAGGATGCCTTTCAGGTTTCTCAGTTTTATTCAACATGACAGCGCTAGACCACAGGAGACCACAGCATCACACCACACAATCAGTTCTTGATGCTATTGTGTGCTCAGTGGTGCCCAAATGTTTTCCAGCGAGGGCCACATAGTGAAATATGAAAGGATGGAACTTTGCCACTTTGATATGTCAAGAAAAAACTGTATTTCTATCAACTTCAGTTTTGCTCTTTTTCTCCATTTTTGCTTGGGTTTTTTTTTTTTTTAAATATTGCAATTTTCTTTTGAAAGAATACATTTTTTTCATAATATTTTGACTTTATTCTCAGAACTTTTTCCCCCAAACACATTTTCCAAAAATGGCAACTCTATTTATTGTTTTGTTTATTTCTCATAATATTACGACTTAAAAAAAAAAACTTTTTCCTTTAATATTTCAACTCTATGCTATCATAATATCATAATACCATGTTATTTTTGTAATAATGATTACAACTTTTTTCTCCTATTATTTTAACTTTATTCTTGTAAAATTACTGCTGATTTTCCCATTTTTGCTGTAATTTTTTTGTATATTTCAAATTTATTGTTAAATAATCCTTGTAAATTTTCTTCTTGTAATATTATGACTTTATTCCTATAATATTTGGACTTTATTCCCATGATATTATAACTTTATCCCCCCGCAACTTAATTTTGTTTTGTTTGTTTCTCATAATATTACATCTTTTAAAAATTATTTTTTTTATTTAATATTAAACTCTGTGCTACTACAATTATTTTTTTTCCTCACAATATTACCATTTTATTCTCGTAGAATTGCTAATTTTTTCTTGTTAGAATACAACTTTTTTGTCTTAATGCCTTGACTTTATTCTCGCAAAATTACAGTTTCTTTTTTAATTTTCCAACTATTTCAATCCATCCATCCATTTTCTACACCACTTCTCCTCATTAGGGTCGCGGGGGCACGCTGGAGCCTATCCCAGCTGACTTTGGGCTACAGGTGGGGTACACCCTGGACTGGTGGCCAGCCAATGGCAGGGTACATATAGACAAACAAGCATTCACACTCACATTCATACCTATGGACAATTTAGAGTCTCCAATTAACCTAACATGCATGTTTTTGGAATGTGGGAGGAAGCCGGAGTACCCGGAGAAAACCCACACACGCACGGGGAGAACATGCAAACTCCACACAGAAATGCCAGGGGAGAATCGAACCCAGGTCTTCCCGATCTCCAGACTGTGACTGTGTGGCCAACATGCCAACCACTAGACCACCGTGCGGCCCCCAACTATTTCAACTTTCTTGTAAATGTTCTTCACGTAACATTATGACTTTATTCCCATAATATTTTCACTGTATTCTCGGAACATTATGCCTTTTCCAAATCTAAATTTTTTTTAATTACAACTTTATTCATTGTTTTGCTTGTTTCTACTATTACGACTCATATACAACTTAAAAAGGAATAACCTTTTTTTTCCTTTAATATTTCAACTTGATGCTACTAATATTACGTTATTTTTCCTCATAATTTTACGTTATTCTCCTTAAATGATGACTTTTTCTCGTTAGATTACAACTTTTTTCTCTTAATATTCCGACTGAAAGTTTGGATGTTGTTAAATTTTTAGAAAATAAAAAAAAGTCCCCTGGGCCGCACTTTGGACAACCCTGGCCCGAACCGATGACTCAATTAATTGAAAACAACAAGCTTCGGATTAATCAACTAAGAAAATAATGGTTTGTTGCCTCCCTGTCCCGCTTTTGGAAAACCCCTTAAGAGCATTGTGGAGAATTTCGCTTCAACATCACTCATAGTTTACAAGTTTGTGTTTGATTTAGTGATACGTGTCCGCATCAGGTGGCGACAGAAGGCATTCTTCTTCTAGAGATAAGCTATACATCCCAAAATAAACAACTTGATGACGAGAAACGTGTTATCATGTGCTGGAAATCAGGTTTTTCTTATCAATGTTGCATTCTCTTTCTTTGAATCCTTTGCTTACAACGTCAGAATTGAAGGTTGAGACAGGAAGACGATTCCGGCCGACTCACGGCACACCAGTTGAAATAGTGGCTACAATTGCATGTATCCCTCAAAGTGGACTCGATTGAGTGCTCACGAGGAGCCCGTTTCGGTGTGGGTGAAATCCCAGTCCCTGCGGAGGCGCACATCCTTGCAGCTTTCCCAGTGGCCAGCTCGCATTCCTCGCATACTTTAGCCGGGATTGCTGGGAGTTGGAGTTTGAACGCAACACTCCAGGCTCGTCCAAAAGCAGCAGTCAAACTTTTTTAGAGCCATGTTGGAGTGGACGGATAGGATTATTTTAAAGTTAAAAAGGGGAGGGGGAGCTGTGTAACAATACGTGTTAGAAGCTGGAATGTTTCAGGTCACTGGAAGTCATAAATCCACAAGTGATGACAACACACATGAGGACATAAAAGTGTGTGCATGACAATGGAACGGTTGTCAACATTTAAAAACATCGTTAAAAGGAGATTTTACATGTCAAGAAAGATGGCAGCTAATGTAGGAGATGGTTAAGTTAACCAAATGTGTCAAAAGTAAGCAAAAGAATAAAAAGCATCACGCTGTCATTAAGATTCACGTTAAAATTACTTTTTTTTTTGCTGTTTTCCTACCTATCTCTGGGGTCGATCCATGAAGTCTGCCGGGTGTTGTGGTCGATAAAGAACACTCTTCCGTCGTAATCTCGGGCTTCCTCCCATCCGGCGGGCAGCGGCAGCTCGGAGCTCTCCCTCCGCTTTCCGCCGCACAGCCACGGCATCGCGGCGGGCCGCTGCGAGGGCTCCAGCCCGGCGCCCCTGGGTCGTCTCTCGCCCCCCTCCGGGAAAAACAGCCGCTTCTCACCGCATCACAGACGCAGCTCGACTTCGGCGTGAAGAGCAAACTTTCCACGGCTGAAGAAAGGAGGCGCCGCCGGGAGCTCAGCACATCCGCGTTTCGTCCAACAGTTCCCCGCTTAGTGGCTTACAAAGGCGGCGCTATCACGGTGCTCGCTCCTCCATGTTGGCCTCCGCCACCATGTTTCATTCCTCCGTGTCCTTATTCGGGCTCGGCGTATTTGCATAAACGGACGTGCGGGAAAGCTGGCCCTTCTGTCCAATAGGAAAGTCCAAATCTCACAACTTTTAAACAGCGCTGCTCCTCAAAAAGCAAACATTTCAGTCGTTTGTTTGACGTGATGTTCTTCTTGTTGCTGCTTTGACGTGAGCAAGCTCACCCCGCATCAACCTAATTATTACTTTTTAAAAATAATTATTTGTAGTTTACTCTTTCACGTGGTTGAACGGGCTTGAGTTGTCATTTTAGGCGAACGTTTGGCTCATAAAAGTCGTCATTTTATAGCAACATGACTTTCAACTGAAGCAGGCAAACGTTTCCCACAAAACAAACAAAACTCTACGAGGGCCACTTTGCGTTACACTGCAGTGACATCTGCCGGCAGCGACCAGAACTGCAGCCACCTCGTTTCCTGACTTGATGACGTCACGAGCTGGAGGCGTTCCTTTTTGTGTGTGACTGTATTATATAAACCAGGGGTGTCCAAACCTTTTCCACCGAGGGCCACACAGTGTAAAATGAAAGGAAGCAACTTTGCCATTTTTATATTTTGTAAAGCAACACATGTAGATATGCTAAGAAATTAAAAGCCTATTAGTATCAACTTCGCTCTCGCCCCTCTCATTTTTGCTGTTGGGTTGGATGTGTAAAAAAGTGTGTAAAGTGTAAGAAAATAAAAATACCGGGCAAGGACAAATAACACACAGATTGGTCAAAGACAATTAAAGTATTTCATTCCACAAAACTGGGGATGTAACAAAAAACACTCCTCAGAACCAGGACGTAAAACAACCACTGAAGCAAAATTTTTCAAAAATACAAAAAAGGGAAACACAAAAAATTCACCAACAAACAGGCAGAGTGTGTACAACTCCCTGTGAAACTAAACACGCCACAGTAGGCAAAAATCACACAATTAGAAACCAAAAATGGCTGAGCGCACAGCAAACAGCACAAATAATAGAGATCGCATCTGGCTTGGCCACGCGCACACACAGCGATGATGGCGAGAGCAGGTCAGACGGAGGAGAGCCACAAGATGTCAGCCTCCTTGATGCCACCTCCACCTGATTGCCAATCCAGCACAGCAGAGATGCACTTTCCAGGTGTGTCACCATTCTGCAGTGGAGGGGGGGGGGGGCACACAAAAGCAGCCACACCCACTACCGGACGTAACAGACCTCATTCAACTTATTTGACTTTAACTCCCCAACCCAAGTGTCCAAAATGACAGCTTTATGTGTGTTTTGTTTGTTTCTCATAATATTACGATTAGTACATATTTTTCTTTAATATTTAAACTCTATGCTACTAAAATGACATTATTCCTATCGCTTTTTCCTCGTAATATTTTTACTTTATTTTCTGAAAATTACATCTGTTTTTTCCATTTCCGCTGTTTTTTTTAAACAATTTCATTTTCCAAAAATTATAACTTCATTTTGCATTGTTTGTTTCTCAAATTGATTTTTTTAAAATATATTTTTCTTTAATATTTAAACTCTGTGCTACTAAAAGGACATTATTTTCATTTTTTTCTCATCAGAATACAACTTGTTTCTCGTAATATTTTGAAAATTAGAACTTTTTACGCAACCTAATTTTCCAAAAATGACAACTTTGTTGGTTTGTGAAATGACACAATTTGTAGTTTTTACATTTACAAAACATATTTACAAGGACAAAATAAGCACTTTGTTTTTATTAATGACCGCTATATTTCAAACTTTTAAGACCTGTTGGCCTATACTGTCATTACATCCCTTCGCCGGCAGGGGTCGCTGTTTCTTTGCATATTTTATTAAAAATATTTGAAAGGCGCTGCTGGGTCTGGTGACCGCTCAAAAATGCCATGAAAAGCTATGTGCATTTAAAGTTAAAATAAAAAGCAGCAGCAATTTGGACACGCTGTTTTTTAATGTTTAGTATTAAGGAAAGCACATGCATACAAATGTATTATTGTAGCACGAAAAAATGAAAAATAAGTATCAGATTGGTATCAAGATTGGCAGATATGCAATGTTGCAGTATCAGCATCAGAGACACGTAAAAATGGTATCCGGCATCCCTAGTTTGGGCTAGAGTTAGGGTTTGGGTCTTGAGTTTTGGTTTGAATTTTGACTCCAACTCTAAGCGTTTTGAATAGAGTAGGGTTTTGTTTAGACCTGCGGTTTGGGTTAGGGTTGGGGCTCGGGTCAGTTTTGGATTAGGGTTGGGTTAGGACTGGGGTTAGGGTCTTCAGGTTTGATTCAGCATAGAGTTGCGGTCAAAAAGCGTAAGCTTTTGTTAGGGTTAAGGTTGGGCCTTGGGTCAGGTTGGGGTTTTTATTTGGATTAGGGCAGCGTGTCAAACTCGTTTTCATTGAGGGCCACATCGCAGTTACGGCTGCCTTCTGAGGGCCACTTGTAACTGTTAATATACATGAATATCAATATAACCCCGCTATATTATTACACAGTTGGCCATGAATTTGATTATTATATTTTTACTAACAAAGTGGTGCATAACTTGCTTGGAATTGAGAAGTGAAGTGAAAATGTGAAAGTGACTAGCAGACATTCAGGGATTTATTTTTGATAACAAAAAATGCTTGGAATATCTGATCAGATATTAACATTTAGAACAACTGCAGGCAGTACAATTTTTCAGTCAAAATGAAAGAACAAATACATTTCAAAGGAAAAAAAGTCATGTCCAGGCTTTTGGGGGCCACATAAAATGATGTGGCGCCACATCTGGGCCCCGGGCCTTGAGTTTGACTCCTGGTTTTGGTTAGGGTTTGTGTTGGGGTAAAATTCTGGTTTTGAATAGAAAAGGGTTTTGTTTAGACCCGTAGTTAGGGTTTTTAAAATTAGGATTAGGGCTTAGTTTAGGGTCTTGGGTTTTGGTTACCCATAGAGTTGGGGTGTAAAAAAGATGGTTTTGAACACAGTAGGGTTTTCTTTAGCTGTGTTGAGGTTTATGGTTGGGTTTTAAAAAGGATTAAGGCTTCGATTACAGATGCGGTTACGGCCGGGGGTGGGGTTTTGATCAGGATTTGGCTTTTTGACATTTCAGTAACTTTACTTTTCCATGAGTACAGTATTTACTCAGTTACAAACACCGCTGATAGAGTGAAAGCGACATGTAGATGACGGACTTATTTTCATCTTTAAGTAGCCTCCAGATATCTTTAGCACCTGAATCAGCACAACTGTATATAATATTTGTCACCTCCAACATCAAACCTAATATGAACATTGAAGTGAATGTTGAGTAAAATAAAGAATAAAATTAAAAACATAAAAAAAAACACTGGCCTGTGTGTGCGCTTCACGTATGGCTGCAAAACTCCAGGAAGACAGGAATTTTCATGGGAAATTCATGACAATTTATGGGAAATTTGATGTATAGAATCTTTAGTTGAGGTTGCTGCAAATACAGTAGAACATATCAAACACAAACACAAATGTTATGTTATGTATATTTACATATTTTAAACCTTTATGGGTGTAAACTTTAGTCAAACAGATGCAACATTTTTGACTAAAAACTAAATCATATGAAAACTGAGTCGTAAGAAAACAAAAACAGAGGTAAAGTCTTAGCAAAAATGATCAACAAATATGTGAAAACTGGGGCATATGAAAACTGAGACAGTGGACAAAAACCAAAGCAAAATGTTAGCAAAAAATGTTGACAAAAACCAAAGAATACAAAATGGGGCACACACAAACCGAGTGTGAATGAAAACAGAGGCAAAAAAAAAAAAAAAAAAAATTATCATTCAACAACTGGGTCGTACAAAACTGATGCAACAAACGGGAATAGACAAAATTTTAGCAAAATATTTTGACGAAAACCAAATATACAAAAACTGTGACAGTGAACAAAAACTGAGGAAAATTTTTAATGAAAATTCTCAACAAAAATCAAGTTATACAAGAACTGGGGTGCATAAAAACCGAGGCAAAATTATAGCAAACATTTTTGATGCAAACCAGATATAAAAAAACTGGGGCGCACGAAAACTGAGACAGTGAACAAAAACTGAGGCAAAATTTTATCAAAACTTTTCAACAAAAAACAAATTATACAAAAACTGGGGCGTACAAAAACCAAGACAGCAAACAAAAACTGAGGCAAAGTCTTTGCAAAAATGATCAATGAAAACAAAATATATGAAAACTCGGGCGTACGAAAACCAAGGAAAAATTTTAGCTAAGATTTTTGATAAAAACAAGGGCGATCTTTTCTAACAAGCTTTTCTAGCACCACAATACAGTACCTGCTGGCTAGAACTTAAAGGGACATTCCCAGGTATCAGAGAACTGTCAACGTGCCCAAGACGTTCTGTCACGTCCTCCGAGAAGGCGGCGTTGTCATATGGGGATGGACACGATGGTGGGCAACTCCCCTATCGGAGGCGGGTTGTACTTCTCCACCCTCATCAGCCGCCGCAGGATGTCGTCACGGTCCAGCGGCCAAGCGTAAACGTGCGTGTTTTGGAGCCAGGTTGGGACGTGACGCTGAGGGGCGGGGACATTTATGAAGTTATTGTATGAATTTGTGATGTGTGATATCCCAAATGCTCTCACCGATTAAGACACGGAGCTTAGTATCAATAATACCAATAGCGACACAGGAAAAAAAAAATCTCTTTCATTTCTGGGGGGCTGCTCTGCTCTAAAAACAATCACTTCCCAGTTAATCAAGAATGGTTCAATTCTTTTTCCACTTGTATGCCAGTTATATCATGTCAAATGTTGCTGAAACATTTGCTCCCTCATTATTAACTCATTCAATACCAAAGACGTATTTATACGTTTTTATAAACCCGAACGACCAATCACAAAGACGTATTTATATGTCTTTTACATGTTTTTGCGTGAGAGGCAAAAAGAGGTGATGACGCAGCTGCACACAAATAGATGTCACTTTTAGAACAGTTTTAAGCCATAAAAACGTCCACAAGGTGGCAGAAGTGCATTTGGTAAGAGCTCGGCATGTGAATTTGAATGGAAAAAACGTACATGACAGCAAGGAGCAAGTGGAAGAACGTGGAGGAGTGCAGCGTGCAGAAGGTTGTAGGCCAATTTTAACACATGCACACACGTGCACACACAGTTCAGTTCCAAATGTCCGTCCATCCATTTTCTATGCCGCTTTTCCTCCAGTTCCAAATGTGAAAATTGTAAATAGTTCTTGGTGTTACATTTGTAAATCAATTAGTCTTAAATCACACTCGTTCACGCCTTTATGCGATTGTATGACAGTTAAGAAGAGTGGTGTCCTAAGTGCGGCCAGAGGGCCATTTGTGCCTCATTCTAAAAATATCATTAAATAAAAAAAACACAACAGCAAAAATGGAAACATCAGCAGTAATTTTACAAGAATAAACTCAGAATATTATAATGAAAAATAACAATTTTAGTAGCATATAATATAATATAATATAATAATAATATAATATAATAATATAATAATATTAAAGAAAGATGTTATTTTTTAAGACGCGATATTATGACAAAACAAACAATGACTAAAGTTGCAATTTTTTTTATTAGCTTGAGTCATAATGTTATGAGAATAAAGTGAAAATATTATTGGTTTGGTTTGGTTTAGTTATTTGAACATGAAGGTTACAATGGAATACACATACACATACATACAATCAGCAGTACATCTACACCTGAAAGCTACCAATCACTCTTTTCAGGACAGCGAGGTAAAGATTTTGGCCAAAGAAAACAGATGGTTTGAAAGAGGAGTAAAGGAAGCTATTTTTGTCAAACAACAGAACCCATCATTGAATCGGAATGGTGGTTTGAGGTTTAATTTGGACCCTGTGTTCAGCAGGTTACTGAGACCAAAACCCACAGCTCTTAGTCTTGCAAATGAGGTGAAGGCAGGGCCGAGCCAGAACAATAGATGCTAACAAGCCAGTATCAGAGTCGTTCATACCCTATTCAGGGAGCGACACTTCCCTTTTATCGTAGGTGTGAATAACAGGATAGGATTATACCACTGCTCCGCCCAGGCTTAGTGTAACGAACCAATAGGAGGAGGGTGTTGGCACACCAATTCCGCCCACTCTTACTGTATTTAAGGCCTAAGCTACCAGCACTTATTAGTTTGCTGACGAAGCTCTTCGGATGAGGAGCGAAACGTCCGACACCTTCTACACAGAAGTACAGATGACGTCTCAAGAAGCCTTTTCCGCCATACATACATATACATAAAATAAATATGAATAAAAAAGAAAACTTGTTTTTTTTCCTTAAAAAAAAAAATAAAAAACAAACCTGACAGAACATCATTGTGATGATCAAGACTCTTCTGCCTTGTATTTGGCAAACATCAACTGCTTGTATTGTTTTTTGAATGTGCTCATCTCTGTACATTGTTTGAGTTCCTTACTCAATCCGTTCCATAATTTAATTCCACATACAGAAATGCTGTGGGTTTTCAGCGTTGTTCTTGCGTATAAATGTTAAGTTTAATTCTCCTCTAAGATCATATTTCTCCTCTCTGATTGAAAAATACTGTATGAGGTTTTTGGGTAACGAGTTATTATTAACTTTATGCATTATTCTAGCGGTTTATGGTAATAAAGTCATAATATCAAAAAGAAAACATTCAATAAAATGTGGAAATAGTTGGAAAATGAAAAAAAACAGCTGTAATATTCTGTGTGCCTTGAAAGATCTGTCAAAATCGTCTAAAATGGCCGGTACTGAAGGGGTTGTCTTTTGAAAAATGGCCAGGTTTGGAGGAGTTAAATCTTGAAATATATATAAAACTTCTATATGTAAGTAACTTAAATGTATATAACTTTTTAGCATATCCACATGTGTTGCATTCCAAAATACAGTGGTACCTCGGTTAACATCCCTTGGTTAGCACATTTTTCGGTTAACATCCAAAATTTTTGCTAAAATGTTGCCTTGGCTTGGCTTGTTCAGCATCCAAAATACTGTCCGGTTTGCTTACGTCGCAGTCTTGGATCACGTGCAAGACAAAATCTCGCGATACATGCACGCGATCGCTCCATGTTTTGTGGAGCGCAAGTGGCATTTGTTTATATCAGAGTTGAAGAGAGATACACGACGTAACAAACACATGGACCGTACTGAGACAAGGGTGCAAGACCTCCTAATTTTACAGCTTAAAGAGTAGACCATCGTCATTTCAGACGTATGGAAACAACACACAGCCGCTCTGTTTCTGCACGAAGTGACCACGCTCTTGCATGACACGTTTACACCTTGTCAAGTCCTGTTTGCGTCTAGTGCACAATAACAGTACAAGAGACGTGCATGGTCCCTGCATGGGTATGGATTGTCACCACCACTTCCCGTATCCGTGAAGCAGTAGTGGCGTGACCCACGCAACAGCAGGCATTACTACCCTTGGCTTCATTAATTCCTCTATTTGCAAGGGACCTACTTGAGAATTCCCTCGACTTGCTCCGAGAGGTGGTGGAAAAGTTAACCCATTCATGTGGATGAGACGCACAGAGGCAAGCTTTGCATTGTTTGCGCATAAGTTGCGGTGCATTGGCGGTGCTTTTACGGATTTTACAATAGTCAAATTTGACAGCAGAGATATGTTTTTTTGGTGAACAAATTGCTGCTGCTGTTGTCCTTTTTTTGTCCAAGTATGTTCACGACAGGTAAAATGATGTTAAATGTTCACTTCTCCATGTCATGTCAGGTTTGTGGCATTGCTTTTTTGAATGTTGTTAAAAAGGCTTTAACAGACATCTCTGCTTAGATTTTTTTGTGGCACGAGTGCAGCAGCAGTTCTCTCCCTTCCCCCTCTGTTTGCTAAACTTGGTAAAAGTGATGTTAAATGTTTAGTTGTCCATTCATTTGTCATTTGTA
Organism: Dunckerocampus dactyliophorus; assembly: GCF_027744805.1. Taxonomy (NCBI): domain Eukaryota; kingdom Metazoa; phylum Chordata; class Actinopteri; order Syngnathiformes; family Syngnathidae; genus Dunckerocampus; species Dunckerocampus dactyliophorus. The sequence continues at coordinate 4,932,382 of NC_072828.1, forward strand.
ATTATGGTTGCATTATTTTGTGCATGTAAAACTATAATTGTCTATAAAATGTGTTTTATCTGAACATTTTTGGGCGTCTGGAACAGATTTACATTATTTTCTATGGGAAAATTTGCTTTGGTTACAGTCTGTTTTGGTTTTAGTCGGACCTTCTGGAATGGATTAATGACATTAACCAAGGCACCGCTGTCACAAAGTGGCAATGTTGCATCCTTTCATTTTTCACAATGTGGCCCTCACTGGACAGAATATGAAACACGTTTGACTCTGGATCAGATTCTTTTCATTACTATTATTTACATACTTTAAGGGAAAAATCCAAACAAATGTCCCGGTGTCCCACCAACTCTACAGTAAGCATTTTTGTTTTTGCATTTCCATTGTCAAAGCTAGTGAAAAGGTACCAAAACAATCTTCCTTTGAGGTACCATGCACAGAGGTACGGCACCAAACGGGCAGAGATAGACATCCGGTAGTACAGGTTGTTGATTGGTGGATGGTGTTTTACGCAGCTATGACCAGGATGGAGCGTTCTGACCTGTGTCACATCGTGACAAGCTCTGCTGTGACATGACTTACCTTTTTAGCGCCAGGGAACAAAATGGGAATAAAGCGGAAATTTTTGCATCCATTCTGGATGAACTCATTCTGGAGCTGCATGAAAGAAAAAAAAAACTGAATAAAAAAAAGTGCAACATTTTGATGTTTGTTTTTGGAACCTGTTTGTGGATGTAGACTGCGTTGCATGTCCGCTCGTCAATGTCGGGGCTGACGTGGGAGGCGGTCACCGTCTCGTAGTACTTGGGGCTGATGATGATGATGATCAGATACTCCTTCTGGGGAAGTTTAGCGAGTTACATCATTTGACCCTTTTTAAGACAGTGCTTCCTACAGGATTGCAATCTATCTGTGGCCATGGGGTGGTGCTACATTGAGTCATTGTCTAATTTGCATAATTGGCCATGACGCACTCGCATGCCGTTTTTATGGACATTGTGGGAGACAAAAAGTCGGCAAAAAACATGAAAGTCAGACGCAAGAGCGGAGCTACCTGCGAGTGCTTTGAGGGGGCTCAGAGACCCGCTGCTCGCTGAGAAGAGCGATACGTGCGTTCATTTAGAGTCTAGCAAAGTGTCCAATAAGATTTGAAAAGTCGTTGGGAACATTTTTTTTCTCGAGGGGTGTGAATACTTGGCAACACCAATCCCTCCTACTACGGTACTTCTTATTCTCTAGCAGACTAGGTGCGAGTTACGATGCAGTCTACTGTACGCAAACGGAATGACAACTTATACTGCTGACCAACAGTCCAATTATAATGTGTTCATGAGCGAGGGCCAACAAGTAGCGCCACAAATCACTCAAGGTATAGGAAACACTGGAGTGTTTGACTTACCTCACTGAGGTAGCGCTCCATGAAGTCAATCTTGCTGATGCTGCGAAACTGCTGCTCGAATATGTCAATCTATAAGCACCACAAATACAAAAAATCTATGAACTATAAATGCTGTATTTGAATTAACTATTGTAAATACATGTAATGAATTTGTAAAATGAATACCAATAAATAAACATTTAAATTGAAAGATTAAAAATATATATATATATATATATATATATATATATATATAGCTTTCTATAAGCTTTGTGTTAGTTATTAGTATCAACATGTTAGCTTCTTCTCCTTACATTTTGCCTTTTTGCGCTGTTTTTCAAATTTTTGCTCCTTTTGGTGTTTAATTTTACTTCTACAATGTGCCACGGGCAAACAAGCTGTGGGACGCACATCCTTGACATAATAGATACTAAATATTCAATTTAAATATATAGTTGTAAAAGTATGAATAAATAGCAAATTCAGTATATATATATATATATATATATATATATATATATATATATATATATATATATATATAAAATACATTATATATAATTTAAATAAAAAATATAACAAATAAAAAATATTAATACATTATTAAATACACTTTAAAAACGTATAATTAAATAAAATTAAAATGGAAAGAAAATACATTTTATATATTTTAGTATAAATGGCTGTCTCATTCGTACGTGCGTGTCGAAGCCGTTGTGCCGCAGCAGAGACACGAACTTGATGATCTCGCTCAGGTGCACGTCATCGTCCGCCTCGTACGTGACAAACACCCTCCCTGCATGCCAGGACAACAAGGTGTCGTTAAAAAGGCTATTTTGCTCCTGCACTTCAGGGGGTGGACACTCACTCTGCTCCAAAGACAGCGGCATGCTGTGCGGCGTCTGCTTCTCTGGAAGCGGATGGCTGTGGCTGCTGTGGAATGACAAGATTAGAAAAACAAAACAAACAAAAAAACGCTTCAAGTTCAGTCCTGTTTGCATTTTCACTATTTCAGTACAGGCAGGGTCCCTCATGAGGGGAGTTTGTTTGCTTTCAATGGGTATGTGAACACTCGAACCAGTTCAGCGTGCTTGCACATACTGCATCATGCTGTTTTAAACATCATATATCTGTTTTCAGTTCAAGCAGTTTTTTTGTATTCACACTCATTACATTTACATGCACTAAAACAATCGGAATTATTGCATTGAATGCAGCTTTTAAAAACACATGTAAACACCTTAAATAGATCGTGTTAACACACGTAAGACTATGCGATTGGAAACCACATCCACACATGCTTTAGTGTGGTGATTCTCAACTAGTCGGTCGGGACACAAAAGTGGGTCGCGGATCCATTCTGGGTGGGTTGCACACAGCTGGTCAAAACTTACATTAAAATACGGAATATACAACAGATTTATGAATCTTTTTGTGGCGAAAATTGAGCAATATTGTAGTCCTCCTTGCTATATAATCATGCACGTTATTCGTAAAATATCTGCTTTTGTGGTCTTATTAACTGCAATTTAATTAAAAAATATATTTATATTATTTTATATCATTTAAATATATTTGATTTTTATTAGGGCTGCACGGTGGTCTAGTGGTTAGCATGTTGGCCAACACAGTAACAGCCTGGAGATCGGGAAGACGTGGGTTCGATTCTCCGTTGGGCATTTCTGTGTGGAGTTTGCATGTTCTCCCCGTGTGTGTGGGGGGGTTTCTCCGGTTTCCTCCCACATCCAAAAACATGCATGTTAGGTTAATTGGAGACTCTAAATTGTCCATAGGTATGAATGTGAGTGTGAATGCTTGTTTGTCTATATGTGCCCTGCCATTGTACCCCACCTGTTGCCGAAGTCAGCTGGGATAGGCTCCAGCATACCCCCGCAACCCTAAGGAGGAGAAGCAGTATAGAAAATGGATGGATGGATTATTTTTATTATTACTATATTATTTATTTATTTATTATTTCCTTTTATATTGTTCATGCATTTTAATATATGCATAATTTTGATCATGTTTCTGTTCATTTCTTTAATAAAATGCCTTAATAAATTCCTCTAAAATGCACTTTGGACATATAATTATGTGTATTAATTAGGGCTGTCAATCAATAAAAATATTTAATCACATTTTGTCCATAGTTAACTGATAATTCATCGCAGTTAGAAAGAAGTTTTATAATATAATAAGTGTACCTTTGAAAGCTCATTTCAAAGTTTTTAATATCCCGAACAACATGAGACTGGATATATTTACATTTTTGTTCATTAAACAATTTGTTTTTTTAAACAGCTCAACACAAAATGGAGCTCAATGTATAAACAAACACAATGTACAACAAGTAGACATTGGCTAAGGTAAACTGTCCATCACTCACATATTCTCTTCAAGCAAATAACCTCACTATATATAATTGTGACTAACATTACAAATAAAGGTTTGCAAAAACACTCATCAACGAAATTAAATTAAAACTGGGTGGTGGAAAAATAAATAACTGGCAGCTTACAAAAAATAGAGAACAGAACAGTCAGTTGACAGAACAAGGCCTGCGCCCATGTACTGTAGTGCAGTCAGGCTACAGCTTATACTTCACTTCCACACACACACCTTTTACACACACTATACTGTATCACACTTTGTAGTATGACACCGCAGGCCTTTCAACGTGCAACTTTTATTCTGTCAACAAATACAGCAATTCAAGCACAAACGCTTATATATTGCTAATAAATAATAACGCTACAAAATTCCCTCGCGAGCCTCGCTCACTTCCCCCAATAGCTGTCCTCAGCTATGGCTGCCTGTATCTTGCAGCTCGCAACCCAAATTTTAGCTCACAGTTCAAAGTAAAAAAACAAAAACAAAAATCAGCAGAAAGACGGTAAGCATCTAAAAAAACACTCATTAGTTGGGACACTCGTATCTAGGGTAGCACTGTATAAATGACAATAAAAAAAAACAAAGGCACTTCGCAGTCCACGTACTCGGTGACAGCTGAACTCACATCGACAGTAGATACAAATAACTTTGGTCTTTTCGAGAGAGCCATCTAGAAAGCCTTTGAAGCTCAATTTCTGCTCAATATTTGTTCCCGCTTGTGGCGCCACATCAAATGCCACACCGCTGCGTTTCCTCAAACTATAGTGTGGGCCAAACCGGACGTGCACACGTTAATCACGCATTAAAAAAAACTGGATCACGACTTAATGACCATTGTAAAATGTGGGTCCCGGGTTGAGATCATTTATTTGAGAACCCCTGCTTTAGTGCATGTAAACGTACTAAGTCCCTTTGAAGCAGGATCCTGTTCCCTTACTGGTCCATACAATATAAACCTTGTGTCCATATTGCAAAGATTTGGAACTGCCGACCACATACCGTAGTATTTTCCGGAGTATATAACTTGCATCGTTCAAAACAAGAAGAAAAAAACATCTGTCACACTGGACTATAATTGGCATTTAGCGGTATTTATGATGGCGCTATCATCAGAGCCAGCTTTTCTTCTTTTCATGACGCCACTAATATCAAATTGTCTTGAAAATTTTTGACAAAAACTGGGGCATATAAAATTTGAGACAGTGTGCGAAAACCAGGCACAATTTTAGCGTAAATTATCTGAAAACTGGGGGTGTATGAAAACCAAAATACTGAACAAGAACCAAAAAACACCAATAATGCAAATCCGAGGCATACAAAAACCTAGATAGCAAACAAAAAACAGGGGCAGCAAATGAAAACAAAGGCAATATTTTGAACAAAAAAATAAATTGTACATAAACTGGGTCGTTGGAAAACAAACAGTGAGCAAAAACCGGGGCAAAATTTTTGTGTAAATTATCAATGAAAACCAAATATATGAAAACTGGTTAGTATGAAAACTGAGACAGTGAACGAAAACCAGGGCAAAATGTTAACCAAATAATACAAAAACTGGGGTGTACTAAAACCGAGACAGCAATTGAAAACAGTGGCAATTTTGTTTTACAAAAAATCGAATCATACAAAAACTGGGTCGTGAAAAAACAGACTGCAGCCAGAAACCAAAAAAATTTGAGTAAAAATGGACAAAAAACAAACATACAAAAACTGGGAGAAATGAAATCTGAGTGAACAAAAACCGAGGCAAAATTTTAGCCAACATTTCCAACAAAAAATGGATTATAGAAAAAGTGGTGTGTAAGAAAACCAAGGAAAAAATTTAGCTGCAATATCTGTATCGTATCGGAAGTGAAACATTTTTTGAATGCAACAAGAAATGTTTACGTTGTTGCTGTTCTTGGAGATATTTCCACCCCCTGAATCCAGACAGAACTGGGCCTTTTTGTGAAATTGAGAAAAGAACTACTGTACTCACATCCGTGTGAACCCACCCCAGGGAGGTCTGCAGTCACCTGGACGTTCACAAGGCAAAAAGATTAGAAGAGCACAGAAAGGTCGCAGCAGGAACAACAAGTTCTGACTTACACTGAAGCCTGTGAGCAGCCTGGTTCTGAAACCACGGGTGAATGTTGGCTCCCCTGGCAGCGAAGGCGTCCGCGGGACACTGGGCCCAGCAGGCGGCCCCCACAGGTGAGCACATATACGGGGGCAGGGTGTGGTGCCGGCTGGGCGGGTCGGAGTGCAGAGAGAAGGGCTGCTCCAGGCTGCTCGGGGACTTCTGACCAGACGGGCAGCTATCTCCGCAGCAGCTGCAGAGTTCTTTTGGGTTCAGGCTGGACGGCGTGCTGCCAGGATACCCTGACCAGCTGCTGGACAAGCTGGACGGCGGCAGCCAGACGCCGTCGGCCAAGCTCGGGAAGGGAGTCGGCGGTAAAGAGCAGTAGCTCAGGTTGGGTCGGAGGTGGGATTCCGGCAAGCATTCTTCCTGGTCTCTAAGCAGGGAGGGGTTGTAAAGGCGGGCGCCGGCAGGATCCATTTTGGCAGTCGCTTCTCTCTGCTCGGCGCTCATGGTCTCATCGTCCTCTTGAGGAGTGTTTTTGCGCAGGAACGAACTGCACCAGCGGACATTGTGAGGACTTAACAAGCAATTTGGACTTCATGGTCTTGGAAAGGTACTACTCCTGAAGTGCTGCACGCTTCAGTATAATACTGTTTTAAAACATGCACCCCTATTGCGACACCTGTGCTATTACTTTTACACATTATTTTCATAAAGTCGTCCCTCACTACATTGCGTTTCGAACATCGTGCTCACTCTATTGCAGGTCTCAGTAATTAGATAGTTAGATACTTACTAATTATATAAATTCATAAATATTTATATATATATATATATATATATATATAACAATATTATAATATATATAAATTATTCATTTATGATTCATGGTTGAAAAACGTCTATTAAAAAAAAATGCTTATTTAAGCAAACTGTACTTGTTCTTGGCCTAAATTAACAATTTTCAAGCATAAAAATGACTAACTGAACTAAAACACAAATAGAATTGTGGATGTAGTATTCTACTTTGTCCTCTAGGTGTCAGTGTTCAGTGAGATAAGGGCCAGATGTGATCCCCAGGAAGTGCATTTATTGCAAGTTTAAATCTCACAACAGCCACAATAATCAAAATGAAATAAACAAATAAACACGGGCTACTTTTGGGGCCATAATGCAACCATGAACCTCCGACATCACTTCCTGTCCCCCACAAATCTGTCCGCCCGCCACTAAGGTCCGCTAGGGAACACATTTACTGTGACACACACAAACAGAAGTTTTATTTATGTCTTAAATTACTCTTATGTCTACTATATTGGCTAATACAAGTGTAAAGCCATTTAAAGCCGCCATTACAATACACTGATGTGACAAAAGCCACAGCAGGAAGTACACTGTCCAGTAAAAAACAAGGAACTGCCAACATGTGAGTCTATATTATCTTCTTCATGCCTAATATGTCTTATTTTCTGTGATGAAGAATGTCTGATAAATAGGGTGGGGCTCGCCCAGAAAGGGAGAGAGTATGTATGACCCCTGTGTTTCCCAAATTCAATGCGCTACCTGGTTTGCCCTTGCTCATAAACACATAACACACATGGTCTGCTAAAAACAAAAGAAAAAAGAAAGAACAACACTCTTTTGGACTCACCTGTTTGGAGGTTTGGAACCTGGTAGCATCCTTCAGCCTCCTCACATCCTTGTCTGTCCCTTTATGCTGCACGTCAATTTTTGCTTTAAAACAACAAAAACAAAAAGTATATACTGTATATTCAAAAAAATAGCATTAGCACTAGTGTTGCAGACAGTGCGAGCAAGTTTAAATCAGATTGTATGAAACTCTTCTCTTAGCTAGAGTTTGAGAACAACCTCATGTTCTGTAAATATTGCAAAGGGTAGAAGCAGGCAGGGGAAAAAAAGACAGCTTAACAAAAAACACAACCCCACCAACTAGTTTACATGATGCAACAAAAAAAAAACAAACAGCCTCGACGGTGACCGCTACCCTGGATAGGAAGCTGATGATTTCCCAGGTGATGACGAGGCTGCTCAAGATCAAAATGAACATCGCCTACCTATACACATTCCACAATGGCATTACATTGCTTTGGTTTAGAAATTCACAATATTTATAAATTCAAGGTATTATTATTATTGCAGAGTAGAGTAACATGTTGGTGCATCTCTATAGAAATCTGCAAGTCTCCTACAACTCGCTGACGTAGCTAACTAGCTATGTTATCAGTTGGATACTGGAGCGCTGCTGGAAAGATGACTGCTCTCTGTGACGTGCAATACTGCTTTCCCAATCATGCGCTAAAATGCTCTTTTTCTGTTTGTATTCATCATAACGCCGCTCTGAATGATACACAAATACTTGACTTGAAACTTATGGACTGGACTTTAAAAGCCTTCAAAAAAAAAAAAACATGTACCGTATTTTCACGACCATAAGGCGCACCGCATTAAAAGGCGCAGTCTCAGTTACAGCTGCTATTTCTGTATTTAACACACACACACACACACAAGATCTGGACCAGGTCATCAATGAGCTCCTGGACAGTCTGAGGAGCAACCTGGAGGCGCCGGATGGACCTAAACATAATGTCCCAGAGGTGTTCTATTGGGTTTAGGTGAACGTGGGGGCCAGTCAATGGTATCATTTCCTTCATCCTCCAGGAACTACCTGCATACACTAGCCACATGAGGTCGGGCATTGTCGTGGACCAGGAGGAACCCAGGTCCCACTGCACCAGCGTAGGTTCTGACAATGGGTCCAAGGATTTAATCCAGATACCTAATAGCAGTCAGGGTGCCGTTTTCTAACCTGTAGAGGTCTGTGCGTCCTTCCAGGGATATGCCTCCCCAGACCATCACTGACCCACCACCAAACCGGTCATGCTGAATGATGTTGCAGGCAGCATAACGTTCTCCACGGCATCTCCAGACCCTTTCACGTCTGTCGCATGTGCTCAGGTTGAACTTGCTCTCATCAGGGAAGAGCACAGGGCACCAGTGGTGTAGTTGCCAATTCTGGTGGTCTATGGCAAATGCCAATCGAGCTCTACGGTGCTGGGCAGTGAGCACAGGGCCCACTACAGGACGTCGGGCCCTCAGGCCACCCTCATGGAGCCTGTTTCTGATTGTTTGGTCAGAAACATTCACACCAGTGGCCTGCTGGAGGTCATTTTGTAGGGCTCTGGCAGTGCTCATCCTGTTCCTCCTTGCACAAAGGAGCAGATACCGATCCTGCTGAGGGTTGAAGGACCTTCTACGGCCCTGTCCAGCTCTCCTGGAGTAACTACCTGTCTCCTGGAATCACCTCCATGCGTCCAGGTACCGCAGTGATGCCCTGGTCCAGATCTGGGAGGAGATCCCCAGGACACCATCCGTAGTCTCATTAGGAGCATGCCCCGACGTTGTCAGGCATGCGTACAAGCACGTGGGGGCCACACAAACTACTGAGAATCATTTTGAGTTGCTACAATGACATTTTAGCCAAATGGACCAGTGTGCTGCATCATTTTTTCACTTTCATTTTTGGGGTGTCTTTGATTTCCCCCCTCTATAGGGTGATGATTTTCATTTCTATCAAATGATGTGGCATCATTTTGTTACTAATACATCACCCACTTATTATCAGGAAAGATATTCAAGATCATTTTTCCCCCAGTTTAGATCTGATGTGTTTTCCAAGTGTTCCTCTATTTTTTTGAGCAGTGTATTTCTTTGAAAGTAATGTGTGCCAGTTGGTCAATAAATCAACGTTAATTTGCATTTCCTGCAATTATTTTCAAATGGCAAAGATATGTAGTGGTTGGGGATTTAGTGTGCATTTTATCGATATCGAGGTAAAACTGCCCAATTTATCGTGATACTGATTTGAAGTCTTATCGCCCAGCCCTAGCATGTACAGTAGTACGCCAGACTATGTATGATACATTAATATTTGTGGACCGCAGTCCCAGGGAGATGTGAGCCTTATCATGGCACTGTGTTCTTATGTATGTGTGCGCATGTGTGTTACGTTACGTTGTTTGCGTGTTAATGATGAAATTGTGTTATTGAAGAAATTTCACATTGCTCCTAAATTTGTTACTCACTTATATATACTTACTTATATACACACATAAATACACATAAATATACACACAGGTATACACACACACACACGCACACACAGTGTTCCCTTGTTTGCGGTTAATTGGTTCCACACCCGATCGTTATATGTGAATTTCTGTGAAGTAGAATTCAATATTAATAAACTGAGTATTTTTGTAGTTGGAGCATAGAAAACCTGTTTATGACCTTCTAAATATGGTTTTAGAAAACCTGTTTATGACCTTCTAAATATGGGTTTTAACATTATTAGAGCCTTATAGACATGAAATAACAACTCTATAGTCACCTTTACTGTCATGACACGCAGGACAGGAGCGAGTATTTCCTGTCCTGCGCCCTTATTTTGGCGAGCGGTGCGTCCGGCGTGGTGGATGGGACAGCCGCTCCACGCCTGGTGGCCGACAGCTGCGGCCAATATTCATTAGCGGCAGTTAAAAGACCAGTGCCGTCGAAGGCGCGGCGCTGGTTCATTGTCATTGTCATTGTCATTGCTATTGTGCATGGACCTCGTTGCCTTACTGGTGCTGTCACCTAGAGAAACAGACTTGCCTGTTTTGTATCAGTTTTTCCCACCGAGTTGTTTCCCTGTTGCTTTTGGTTTTTGTTCCCTTCTGTTTCCCTGCATCTGTGCAACAAAGATATGTTTATTTGCACTTCGCCGCCTTCTCTCTGCACCCTGAGGGTCAAGCTTCCGAAGGCTCCAACGAATCCTGAACACTTTACACTCCTATTACCCAGTATAGAAGACATCATTAAAAGAAAATAAGCCATCTTAGACATAAATAACTGTCAAGAACTGTGTGCTGCTCTGCTGCCCTCTGGCTGTTATCTGTTGCAGCACACGTGTACCTGCAGGCAATTAGGGACGCTCTTCTTAAGCAGCAGCTAGACTACTCCAGTGCCGGATTGTTACACAGCCTACGCCAACTACCTGCTCTCTCCAGCATCTCGTTCTCTCGTATTGCTAATAGTGATGGGCCCAGCGACACAGATGCGCCGATACGTGCGCCGAGTTCCCAGGGCAAACCCTGTGTCGGTGCGAGTACCGCTTTAAGATAGTCACGTGACCAATGCCGGAACTGTGTCGACACGGCAGTCGCGCGCCAAACTGTGTTTATAAGGAAGCGCAAAACGAGCATTGAGTTATTGACGCGTTCTTTGCTTGGCGAATATTGCGGTCAAAGATGGAGGACCTCTATGGAAAACGTACATTTTCTGCCGTGGGGGATCATTTTGACCTTCTGCCGGAAAATAAGGTATTTATATCAAACTCCTCATTTTACCCGCTTCTTGTCATATTTTCCAAATCTTCTGTTCTAGTGAAATTATTTTCAAAATAACTCTTAGTTTATTATTCATATTATTTTTTTGCAGGTAAAATGTCGCATTTGTGCGACAGAATTGTCTTACACTAGTGATGGGTCCAGCGACACAGATGCGAACTCAGAAGTGGAACGTTACTTGACATCTGGTAACATTCAACGTACCGAGGACCTACTTCATTATTGGAAGAGTATGCAGTCCACTTTCCCTCATTTGTTTTTATTAGCGAACCAGTTTCTATGCACACCAGCATCTTCTGTGCCTTGCAAACGCATATTCTCCAAAGCAGGAGAAATTGTGTCAAAGAAACGAAATAGACTGAATTACAAAACACTGGAGAAACTTTTTTTTAAATAAAAATCTTTAAAAAATGAGTCCATTGTCATTGTCATTCACAGCACTTTAACTGAGGTTTTGACATTATGACAGATGTTCACTTAATTTATCAACTGTGTCTCAAATATCAAAGATACAATAGGTCAGGGGTCACCAACATGGTGCCCGCGACCAATGAGGTGCCCGCAAGCCTGCTTTTCATTCAGGTTTTCAGTGAATAATGAAAGAAGAGTAGAAAGAAATGCATTCTGAAATACAAAATGTGAGTTGTGGACACCAGCATTTTGTTCATGTTCTGGTAAAACAAGCATATTTGCTTTGTTTGGGTTTAAAATAAGCTCTGAAAATAAATGTTACAAAAATGAGTAGCTCTTGCCCATTTTCATTTCGTAAAAGTAGCTCTCACAAGGAAAAACGTTGGTGACCCCTGCAATAGGTCATCAAATCAGTGTCAGTCTGTCAACTATGTTTCCTGCAGGGATTTGTTAAGTCCACCAGGTGTCAGTATTCAGCAAGTGTCAATACAGCGTGTCACTGCGTCGAAACGATACGTGATGCCTCATCTACCCATCACTAATTGCTACTATCTGCTCAGTTATTACCGTGTATGCCTTTCCTTCCTGCAGTTGGGTATTTCCCTGCAGTGGCGAGTGTCTTTTTCCTGCTTGAGTGTTCAGCAGTGTTTTCAGTTTTTCTTCTGCCTACTTTTTGTGCAGCTTCTTGTATTTTTGTATTTTTACACTCTGCTGGTTTTCCGCAGCACCCTTAGTTATATTACCTTTTTCCCTGTGATTAGATCCAGGAGGTTTCTGTTGTACTTTATATTTTTGTTGTATGTTTTTCCATGTGTGGACACTTTTTGTTTAACTCTTTTGTTACGAATTGCTGTCTCGGCATAGCCGTTCCGAACAATAACATAAGAGACTCACATGTTAGCATTGAGCGTACGTCCTGGTGGCTTGTCTCATCAATGTAACGTTAATGACACCTAGAGACAAGTGTAGAATACTGACGCTGTTCATGGTTAAGGAGAGACTCATGATGCACTTCAATTGCTTTATTAACAAGCAGAGAAAACATATGCAGTGAACATTTACACAGGAGCTGCTGTCGGCCACTCTCTACACTGCTAACCTGCTGCTAGAATTCAGCGAACAGTCAACTCTAGCTAGCTGATGTCACACACGTTACTAGCATACAATATGGTGTGCAACTTGTGTTAATACACTGCGTGAGTCCAACTATGTTCTTAATGTATTTTTAAACACAAAACGTCCTTGTTGGCAACCTATTAGCTTGCTAACACGGTAACAGGGAGCAGGGCGTCATAGCGCCATCACCAGTCTATGTCATCAGCAGCTAGCTAACACAGTTATGACACAAGTCTCAAAAAGGTGAAGACAAAATAAATTTTTATAGTTTTACAATGATAGCTTTACAAGCGTAAAACAATTCAAAATGCATATACATGAAGAATGAAAGGGACAAATGAACATTTAAGGTTACTTTTACCTTCACTAAAAACGTAATGGTTGCCAAAGACACAATGCAGCAGCGAGATCAACACAGACGCCCCCTTTGGGTTTTGCAAGGAGTTATTTCTATTTCACTATTGTTTCAATGAAAGTAAAAGTAACCTTAAATTTTCTTTTAGCTTTCCATCGTGATTTACAGTATATGTATCTACAGTCGTACCTCATTTATGGCGGTTGATTGGTTACAGGCTGGATCGAGATTAGTGAATTTCCACAATGTAGGATTCAATACTAATAAATTGAATATTTTTGGAGTTGAGGCTTCGAAAACCTGTTTACGATCTTCTAAATACAGTTTTAAACATTAGAGCCATCTAGACATGATGTAACACCCTTATAGTCACATTTACATTTGTATTACCCAATACAGTAGATACTGTATAATCACAGAAAATAATACATTAGACACAAGCAACATAGACTCAGACATTTGCAGTTCCTTCTTGTTTTTTTTCTGGACAGCGTACTTCCTGAGGTAGCTATTGTCTCATCAATGTATTGTAATGGCGGCTTTACCTAATATAATAGACATGAGAAGAGTACAGAAGCTATTTAAGACGTAAATAAATGTGTTCCCTAGCGCAGTGATCCCCAACCCCCGGGGTACCGGGCCGCACAGAAAGAAAAAATAATTTCCATTATTTCATTATTTTTTTTTTTATGTTTTATTTTGAAAAGTGGCCGGATTCTCTCTGTTACATCCGTCTCACTTGACGGATATCGATTGTGCGTGTGCTAACTTTATCTCATGCCCAACAGATAGACTACTACTGTATTTTTACCATTTTTCTTTCACCTCATATTTGGTGTCAAATGCTGATACTATGTGGGAATGCATAAAGGTAAGTTTTGATGACTTATTGAGTGCTAATGTGCACATTTGTGTCAAGTTAATTCATGCTAGCACACTGCCTTTTACCACACACGTCAAACAGCCATGTAATAATCTCTCTGGAAAAACTTGGCTGGAACTTGAACTGGTGGATGGTGGGTCGCCATTCATTTTGTGATTTTAATGTGATGTTATTCATGTCTTAGTTTTACACAATACATAATAAATAAGATCAATTAGATCGCTATAATGTACGAACCCCCCTCCGCGGCGGACACAAGCCGGTTCGTGGGTTAAAAAAGGTTGCGGACCACTGCCCTAGCGGACCTTGGGGGTGGGCAGACTGATGTGTAGAGGACAGGAAGTGACTTCGGAGGTTCAGGGTTGAGTTTTAGCTTGTCATGGGTTATGGCCTCAAAAGTAGTCTGTGTTATTATGATGATTATTATGTTATTATTGTGCCTGTTCTGAGATCATTTAAACGCCTTTTATGGCAATCACGTCTGGCCCTTGACTCACCAAACACAAACACCTAGTGGCCAATGTAGAATACTACATTCAGAAGTAGAATGTTTCTTCTGCCTTCTATTTGTTTTTAGCTCATTTACTTTGTTCATTTAGCCATTTTATGCTTAAAAATGCTTTATTTAGGCCAGCAATAAATACAATTTGCTTAAATTTGCTTTTTCTTTTCTTTTTTTTACTAATAAAAGGCCGTATTTAATCACAAAACAGCAATCATTTATAAATTACTTTTGTGAAACACCGTATATGCAACACTGTATATGCATTTAGAATTGTTTTTTGCATGTAAAACTTTAAAAATGCGTTTTGTGTTAACATTTTTGGCCTTCATGAGCCACCACATTATTGTGGTGATGGCCGAAGAGGTAAAATGGGTCCCACCTACCATGGGCTCACTACTCATGGGAGGGGTCGGGTGCAGAGCGAGTTGGGTGGCGGCCGAAGGCGGCAACCTTGGCGGTCCAATGCTTGGCTGCAGAAGCTAGCTCTTGGCACATGGAAAATCATCTCTCTTGCGGGGAAGGCGTGACTGGGAAGAACGGCCTCTCTGATCTGAACCCAAGCTGTGTTTTGTTATTGGACTTCTTTGCTTGTCACAAATTGTCCATAACGAACACCATGTTCCTCATAAGGGTGTCCACATGTGCACTTTGATGACTAACTTTGTGCTTGTGTCGTCGGACTAGCGGCCACATGTTTTGGACACTCTGGGGAAGAAAGGGGCGAAGCTGTCAACCGATCACCAACCGGTGGTGAATTGACTCCTATGGTGGGGAAGGTTGCCGGTCAGACCTGGCAGGTCCAAACACAACGGAACATCTGGCAGAGTCCCCTGTCAGAAGGAGTTTCAACTCCCACCTCCGGGACAGCTTCAACCATGTTCCGAGGTAGGCGTCGGACATTGAGTCCGTGTGGGCCATGTTCCGTGCCTCCACTGTCGAGGTGGCTGATTGGAGCTTGTCGTAGCATTATTCCCAGAACCCGTTGGTGGAGGGATGTCATCAAGCTGAAGAAGGAGTCCTATCGAACCTTTTTGGCCCACGGTACTCCGGAGGCAGCTGATAGGTACCGGCAGGCCATGCTGTCTGCAGCTCTGGCGGTCGCTGAGGCAAAAACACAGACATGGGAGGAGTTTGGAGAAGCCATGAAGAACAACTTCTGAACGGCTTTGAAGAAATTCTGGACCACCATGCACAGTCTCAGGACGGGGAAGCAGTGCACAATCAATACTGTATGGTGGGGATGGTGTGCTGCTGACCTCAACTCGAGATGTTGTGGACCACTGGAAGGAATACTTCAAAAACCTCCTCAATCCCTCTGACACGTCTTCCAATGAGGAAGCAGTGCCTGGGGACTGGGGGACATGGTGGGCTTTCTTATCTCTGGTGATGAGGCTGCAGAGGTAGTCAAAAAGCTCCTCGGCGGCAGGGCCCGGGGGTGGTTGAGATCTGCCCGGAGTTCCTTAAGGCCGTGGATGCTGTGGGCGTGTCTTGGTTGACACGACTCTGCAGCATCACATAGACATCGGGGGGGACTGGGATGCTGGTCCCCCTTTTTAAGAAGGAGGACTGGAGGGTGTTCTCCAACTATGGTGGGATCACACTTCTCATCCTTCCTGGTAAGGTTTATTCAGGGGTTCTGGAGAGGAGGATCCACCGGATAGTTGAGTCTCGGATTCAGGAGGAGCAGTGTGGTTTTCGTCCTGGTCGTGGAACTGCGGACCAACTCTACACTCTCGGCAGGGTCTTTGAGGGTGTATGGGAGTTTGCCAAACCAGTCCAGTGAGATTTGGACACCGCCAGGGCTGCCCTTTGTCACCGATTCTGTTCAATACTTTTATGGACAAAATTTCTACGTGCAGCCAGGGTTTTGAGGGGTTCGGGTTTGGTGGCTGCAGGATTGGGTCTCTGCTTTTTGCAGATGTGATCCTGCTGGCGTCATTGGGCCGTGACCTTCAACTCCCACTGGCTCCGTTCGCCGCCGAGTGTGAAGCGGCTAGGATGAGAAACAGCACCTCAAAGTCCGAGTCCATGGTTCTCGATCAGAAAAGGGTGGATCTGCCACAAGTCGTTCTACACGTTCCTACTCTCAGTTATGGTCATGAGCTTTGGGTAGTGACCGAAAGGAAAAGACTTGAGTTTTCTCCGCAGGGTGGCTAGGCTCTCCCATAGCGATAAGGTGAGAAGCACTGTCATCAGGGAGAAACTCGGAGTAAACCCGTTGCTCCTCCTCATTGAGAGAAGCCAGATGAGGTGGCTCGGGCATCTGGTCAGGATGCCTCCCAGACACCTCCCTGGGGAGGTGTTCAGGGCACGTTCGACCGGAAGAAGGCCCCGGGGAAGACCAGGACACGCTGGAGAGACTATGTCTCTCAACTGGCCTGGGAACGCCTCATGATCCTCTGAGAGGAGCTGGATGAAGTAGCCGGCGAGAGGGAAGTCTGGGCTTCCCTGCTTAGGCTGCTGTGGGTCAATCGCGTAAACGTCATTTTGTAGATGTCATATGACATCAGTCAACTGACATTAAGCTCCTCTCCTGATTCGCTGGTGCTCCCCCGCGGCTAACAAAGTGGTGAACAGACGTCTCAAGCTACACACAGAGATGCAACTTTCACCCGATTACGGTAAAGTAACTCACAGGTAAGATGCCTTTATCTATAACAAAAGTTATCCAATCATTCGTAGCAGCTAGTTATGTAGAAAAAACTTGAATTGCTTGATGGCTTTGCTTTGTGTCCTAAACTCCACTATAGAAATTTTCTACACTTCCAGCTGTTGAAACTATTATTTCATAATGAATTAGAAAATGTGCCCACTGCTGGAACCTTTATAATGTTGCCTTGAGTTTGGCTGCATTGTCTTTTGCATAATTTTCATTTCTTGTGTATCGGTAATGTTTGATAGCAAATGCTAACTGGATGTACGTATACATGAAGTGTGTGTCTAATGAACGCTACATAGCTATTTTGACTGACACACTACCAGTACTCAAGTTACGTACACAACTATGCATTATTGAATTGAATTGTAAATTAATGAATGATATCAACTACTTTGATTAACTGTGACTTGGAAACTGTGAATGTGAAATACTAATCATTAGTATTTAACATAGTAGTTTCAAAGTTTACCGTTTAGATTTTATATATATATATGTTATATTATTAAAGCAAGAGATAGATCATGTCGACTTGTAACTTGCATGCTGAAAAAGTGTGCACCCCTCATATACATGTACAACGTAAATAAATACTCCTATTTATAAATACAGTAAATATTACACATTTATAAATATATGTTCTATGATTCTAGAGGAAGGTATATCTTTGGGACGTGATCATTTTAAAAAGTAAAAGTAAAGTAGCACCCCGGGTTAGAATACGTTCGGTACGAGCCGGACCTTCCGGGCCAGATTAATGACGCTAACCAAGGTTCCACTGTTTGTGCGTGTGTGTATGTGTGTGTGTGTGTAGAAAATTATACTGACAAAGACAAATGTCCTCCACAGCCATGGTGGTACAATGAAAAACCACACACACGCACGCACGCAGAGGGGCTTTTTGAACGTGACTGATGCTGTATATAGTAAGCACACGTGGGTTTACAAGAAATGACTTTAAAAAAAAAAAAACAGGTTTCCCATCAATGAAAGCGAGTAGCATAAAGGAAATTAAGCAAAGATAAATAAATACCTGACTGTGTAGTTGTTTAACGCTGTGGCTGTTTAAGACGTTTTTTTTACCCCACGCCACAAAGTGCCACAAAGTTCCAGTGAATGACATTTGTGGTTACATATATGACCTCAATCTTTCCTTCTTGTATCGCTGACTCGAGACTCCGGTAACTTTAAGTGTTCAATATTCTCTAGTTCATTAAAACACAATAGAAGACACATTATAAGGAGTCTTCTTGCTTTTCACCTGTTAGCTGACCAGGTAATACTGTTGGTAAAAACAAGTGGCAGATGTTCGATGGACACAAAACAATCTAACAAGTAATATTGGTAATACTTTCATCGCCTTAAATTGTCTTACCGTCGCTCCAGCAGGTGGACCAGACTCCGAGGTGTCGACGCTGCAATCCTCGCCGGGGAAAGACGTTCCCTTCCGCGGATACTCAGAGGAGAACTTGTCGGCTTCTCTCCGGGTGACACTGACGCTGTATTGACGTATGTAACGTACCCGTTGGCTAACTGCCAAACCACGCCCCTCACCATCAAGCAACGCCCACTCCTGCTTGGCTCTTCTGTTTATTTTCACAAATATCTTTTTTTGTTTGTTCACATTGTTGATGTTGTATTTATATACTACTTACAAATTCAGAAAACAAATCCAATAATTCAAAAGATTAAAATGACAGCCGGTGCAGGTGGTCCTCGTTTTGTACGTCCATAAATTATGAATACCTTACAAAAAAGAAAAAAACAGTATCTTGCACGTGGTACAAGAGTACATAGGCAGTAGAAGTATGTCATAGTGTGTACTAAGTGTAGTGCTCCTTCCTCCTCCCTCCCATGCAACGCCCCTTCTGGTGTGCAACACAACCACTGGAGGAGGAGTTTCATTTCATTCTTGGATGTCATTATTGCTGCATTTTGTACATCCTTCATGTATTTTCTCTTCAGTGTGAGTGACTTAAGTTTCGACTTCCATGAAAACTGAGTAGAATAGTAGTAAATAGTATTTATATATATAAATAATGTATTTATATTAAATATACTGTATATCTATATTACACATTTTTGCAAAAGTTCTGTCTCGGTTTTCATACAATTTTTTCACCAAAAATGTTCACGAAAATGTTGCCTCTGTTTTCATACACGCCAGTTTCATATTTTCAGCATTTGTCGAAAATTTTTGCAAAACAATTGCCTTGATTGTTATACGTCCCAGTTTTGGTACGATTTGTTTTCATCAAATATTTTCACTGAAGTTACGCCTTGGTTTTCACACACACCCTGGTATTCATATGGTTCACGATTTGTCAAAAATGTTCAGAAAATGTATGCCTTGGTTTTCATACGCCCTAGTTTTCGCATGATTTGTTTTCATTAAAAATTTCACTAAAATTTGGCCTCGGTTTTCATACACCCCACTTTTCATATGATTCAGGATTCATCAAAAATGTTCCCAGTTTGCCTTGGTTTTCGTACGCCCAAGCTTTCATATGACTTGTTTTCATTGAAAATTTTCACAAAAATTTGGCCTCGGTTTTCGTATGATTCAGTATTCGTCAAAAAAATTCACAAAAAATCTGCTTTGGTTTTTGTACGACTTTTTCACTGAAATTTTGCTTCAGTTTTTACATACGCCCCAGTTTTCGAATGATTTAGGATTTGTCAAAAAAATTTGGAAGTTTTTGTACGACTTGTTTTCATCAAAGGCGAGATCGACAGGCGGATTGGTGTGGCGTCTGCAGTGATGCGGACTCTGCATCGGTCTGTTGTAATGAAGAGGGAGCTGAGCTGAAAGGCAAAGCTCTCAATTTACAGGTTAATCTACGTTCCTACCCTCACCTACGGTCATGAGCTTTGGGTAGTGACAAGGACAAGATTGTGGGTACAAGCGGCCGAAATGAGTTTTCTCTGTAGGGTGGATGGGCTTTCCCTTAGAGATAAGGTGAGTAGCACTGACATCCGTGAGAAACTGAGTAGAACCGCTGCTCCTTCGCATTGAGAGGAGCCAGATGAGTCGGCTTGGGCATCTGGGATGCCTCCCAGACTAGGCTGTGGAAAAAGTTATAATATTATAGGAATAAAGTCATAAGATTAAGAGAAGAATATAAAACATAACAAATGGGGGGGGGGGGAGCACACAGTGAAGTTGATACTAATAATAGGTATTTTCAACTATATGATGTAGACAAAAAATAATTTACTGAGTGGGTAAATAATAATTACAAGTAGATTTTAGAATAACTGGTTGCATTGATTATTGTTTATTGATTGAATTACTGAGTGCCTTAAAATAAGTACGGTATAGATATAACTGTTTAATCAATTAATCTAATAACTTAGTGAATGATAGTTTACACAAGGTGTTTATAGAAATAATGCTTCATTAAATACATAGCTGAGTAGATGAACATCTGTTTAAGTGTGTCAAAGGTTAAACAGAAATAGTGTGGTGCTCACACATAGTGTGCAAACAGCTTGCAGCCAGATATGGTCCAGAATGTAGTCAAAACAACAAAACAACACTATCACCTGTTGGCGTCACCCTACTTCGTCAAGGAATCCAGGAGAAAGTTAACGTTGGAGAGACTGGCGCCAATGGTCTGAGCAAAACAAGTATAAAACGACAGATGGGACTATCGATCGAGACGCTCTCCTCATCAGCTGGAGAAGCAGGGAACAGGTGCATGAGACGCGGTCCAGGGCTCTGTAAGACTGTTAAGATATTCTGATATTCTGTCTGACTTATTCTTCAATACATTTTGTACATCTAATTTGGTGTGTGAGTCTTCTTTCCTTCTCATAACTGGAGATTAAAGAACACGTAAGGGGGAAGTGAAATCGGATTAATTTTCCAAAGTGGTCTTTTGACCTTTAGTAGGTTGTGCATTTTCATCTGCAACAATGACAAAACCGAGATGCAGTGTTTTCTTGAAATATATATAACTTCTTAAAAAATGATCAAAGTGGACCTGGCATCCTTTCATTTTTCAGTATGCGGCTCTTGCTGGACAAAAGTTTGGACAGCCCTGCTGTATGGAAAACAACCAATTCATCATTTATACAACCATGGGCAAAAACACACCATTTGTGATTAATAGTTGCATCTATTGATCTCATGCTGAGCTAAGACACACACACACACACACACACACGTTACGTGAGCGCATGTGTGAAGTGCGCCGTGTTGACGAGTCGTTGTTTGGAGAAGCAGGCCTCCAGCCAGGCTTTGCGCACCGCCACGGCCTGATTGTAGTGACGCGTCATGTCCTGGAGCTCCTGCCACACACACACACACACCAAGGTCAAAAACCTCTGAAGCGCTTCTTTGTGGAGGCCATGAGGTGAGATGAAAGGTGCAAGGAACGAAGGAAGGAAGGAAGGAAGGGGCGGTGCTAACCTGAGAGTGTATGTTGTTCTCCACCTCAGCGACGATGTGGGTGACCTCGCTACTCATCACCTCCTCTTCGTCGCCGTCATAAGTGCACGGCAGCTAAGGAGACGTGGGGTACCTTAGTGTGTACACACACACACATGGGCACACACAGATGCGCACGCACACACACACACACACACACACACACACACACACAAGGATATGTGATGAGGTAGCGAGCAAGCCTCTTCCTCTCCGTTGCAGGTAGGTTGTAAAAAAACACATGGACCCCACTCATGAAGCTGGGCAGCCAAGGAGGGCTCACGGGGGTCGAGGGTCCTGCTGTTGGTGAGTCTGCAGCCGAGCCGTGCGCCTGGGCTTCAGGGGACGACGCAGACGCCGCAGGGCCAGTGGCGTTTTCTTTTCCGGCGCAGCGACTGTGATAGTATCTATCGACCATGTTGAGGGAAGAACACACAAACGTTTCTGGCAACAAAAGAACTCGTTACGCCCTCTCCCAGGTGCCGTACCTACACCTTGGCAACGCTCCAAGCTGTCAAAGTGACATGACCTGCTCTCTGCCAAAAAATCCTGAAGGAGAAACACTCCAATGTGGCTGAATGACAACAATTCTGCAAAGATGAGTGGGCCAAAATTCCTCATTGCAAGACTCATTGCAAGTTATCGTAAGGGTGGCCCAACCACTTATTAGGTTTAGGGGGCCATGTAGGTTTTTTTCCTCCCTTAATAATAAAAAGTTTCATTTAAAAACTGCATTTTGTGTTCAGTTGTGTTGTCATTGACCAACCAATTGATTTGTTTGATGATCTGAAACATTAAGTGTGTCAAACATGCGAAGACATCAGGAAGGGGGCAAACACTGTTTCACACCACTGTGTACGTTTAGAAAAAAAAAGTGGCCCCTGCATCCTATTAATTTTTCAGTATGTGGCCCTCGGTGGAAGACGTTTGGACAGCCCTGGGTAAAGGAGTGCTTTGTCTGAGGCAGCCAGAAAGGATACATGAAGGTGGGGATGCCTCTGGAAGCCAGGTGTTTCCTGATCAGACGCTCCGTGCCGTACCAGTTGAAGCCCTTGGTGGAGTGGCCAATACGCGGAAGGTGCACACTCGCTTAGGGAGGGGGGGGGGAAAGACAGCAGGATGAAACAGGTGAGAGGTTGAATTGAAGACGTGCGTTCTTTCAGCAAGGTGTGCAAACACATTCTGCGAGCATATCCACGCCGACACCAGTGCGGTCACACATGGAATGTGCCCGCAGATCTCGTCAGTCAAGTCTAACCGTGAGGAAAGTGCTGCTTTCATCATCACAACAAAAACAACAACAGATTTTTGGTCTCCACGCCTGCTGCAAAACACTTCATTAGGTACACCTGCACAAGCCATACAAGATACAATACAATCATAATCACATGTCACATTAGTAGTTGTTTGGAGGGGTGTGCAACTGCACTGCACCGTACTGAGCTTTCGCTACGATAGCGGTCCCATTATAACGGGACTGTCTGTGTAACTCTGCCTCTTAACACACCTCATACGCGCCTGGTCTACCAGAGAATAAGAAGATGTAGCAGGAGGTATCCATGTTGCCAACTTCAAGACAATGGGCCTCATTCACGAACATCTTCTTCAAAGTCTTCTTAAGAAGTGTACTTAAGAAGGCGTGGGTTGGAAACTGCGCCACATTCACGACACGTTCTTAAGTAGGGATAATCGTTCGCACCGGTGTTCTTAGGTTGATGAATGCCAACTGCGATGCCCGTGCATGTGAGGCCTAATGTGCATAGGTCACCGCCTATTATTTCCTATATAAGGTAAAAAATGTGCCGTGCGCAACAGGCAGCTGGAGGCGGAGATGGCAACGCGCAAGGGCAAGACTGAGAAGCAGCTGGACAACAAACGAAAGAAAAACTTCAATTCTACTGAAATAGAGGTGCTTTTTACAAGGAATGACCGAACACAAGACCACCTTATTTTCACGTGTATCCACCGGTCATCAGGCCATCCAAAAAGAGTCGGCATGGAGCACCATTGCAGGAAACATAAATGCCGTTTGCACGGAGAAACGCACCACCGCAGAGGTTAAAAAGAAGTGTTTTGACTTAAAATGAGAGTCAAAAAAAAAGATTGGACTGCACCGGAGGGATCTGGAGGAAACGGGAGGTGGGCCATCAATCAGAAACCAAACCATTTTGGAAACTCTAGAAAATATTTACACAATCATGATGGAAAAATAAAGTCAAAATACATAGTTTGTGTGTGACAATGTATTTTTTCTGTGGTTACATTTGATTAGACGCTGCCTATCCATGGAGTATATTTTAGTTGTTTGGATGATAAATAATTGTTGGGATATTTTATTTGCGCTACATTTTTTGGGATCAGGTTGCAAAATCCATCATGAGGGCGATGGCGCATTGAAAGTGCAAGCTTTGCTTGTGCGTAAGAGTCCTCCTGAGCGTTCGTAGAATTTGTTCTTAGATCTAAGAACTGTGAGTTAAGAACACGTTCCGTGAATGCCAAAAATCTTCGTAAGAAGGCTTTAAGAACACATTTGTGCGTAAGAACGTTTCGTGAATGAGGCCCATTGTCGCTTTTATTTAGTGCAGGGGTGTCCAAAGTGCAGACCGGGGCTCTTTTTTTTTTTTTTTATTGGCTCTTGACTACGGATGTCCATATTAGGGATGTCGATATTGGCAGAAAAACGTGATATCGGTAGATGGGCATCAGCTTTTTCCCTCGATAATGAAAACCGATTAAAAATAAAATGCTGTATAGATGGAAATTTTAATGTTCACATGGCTAGGATGACACCACAGTTTGTTCACATGCAGTGCCAGCCCACCTCCTTTGTGCTTTCCACAGGCTCTTGTGTTCCTGTCCGCTCTGCCTGCCCTGACGTCGGCTAGCTTCTCACGTTAGCATCTGGGACGCTAGCTGTTAGCCATTCAGTGAAGCACAAAGAAGCTGCACTTCCTGAAGTTCTTGACAGCTCGTCGATCTTGCTTGGTAATGAATTCACATTTCCCATGATAATGGAAGGTACCGAAGGCTTGAATCTCCACTTCCTTGCTAGCCGCTTGACTTTCATCTTAGCCCCGACTCTGCCATCACAATATCAATGGGTAGACAGGGAATCACACCGATGCGGGACGTCAGTCGCAAAACGTCACTTGTAAAAATGTGCTTAAATAAACAAACAAAGCTCATTGAAAGGCAGTCACTCGTGGCGGTGCTGTTAATTCCATGACAGGAGATATGTGAAGAGTTGGAGAATATCGGAAAAAAAGTACGACAGTAAGTGATAAAATTGAGAAACAAAACTAAATCAAGTTGTCACTTTTGAAAATTAGGTTGGGTAAAATGTGCGGTGGTGTGAAAACGAGCTTGGCCCCTTCCTGATTGCTTATTTTTTTGCATGTTTGTCACACTTACAGTAAACGGTCATCAAACAAATGTAAATATGAGTCAATGACAACACAACTGAACACAAAATGTAGTTTTTAAATTAAACTTGTCATTTTTAAAGGGAGAAAAAACATCTAAACCTACATGGCCTTGTGTGAAAAAGTGATTGTATCCCATTAGATCTTGTGGAATAGTAACACTGCATTTCAGAAAAAGAACATCATACCAACAGTAAAATATGGTGGTGGTAGTGTGATGGTCTGGGGATGTTTTGCTGCTTCAGGACCTGGAAGACTTGCTGTGATAAATGAATTCTGCTGTCTACCAAAAAAATCCTGAAGGAGAATGTCCGGCCATCTGTTGGTGACCTCAAACCAACTTTGGTCCACCTCTGAATGGCAAAAAACAAAATGAAGAGTCAAAGTCCTGACCTGAATCCTATTGAGATACTTTGGCATGATCTCAAAAAGGCGCTTCATGCTGGAAAACCCTCCAATGTGGCTGAACGGCAACAATTCTGCAAAGACGAGTGGGCCAAAATTCCTCCCCAGCAACTCATTGCAAGTTATCACAAACGCTTGATTGCAGTTGTTGCTGCTAAGGGTGGCCCAACCACTTATTAGGTTTCGGGGCAATCACTTTTTCCACATAGGGTCGTGTAGGTGTTTTTCTCCCTTAATAATAAAATGTTTCACTTAAAAACTGCATTTGGTGTTCAGTTGTGTTATAATTGACTAATATTTACATTTGTTTGATGAACTGAAACAATTAAGTGTGACAAACATGCAAAAAAATAAATCAGGAAGAAGGCAAACACTTTTTCACACCACTGTACAATGTGGAATAAAGTCAAACTATTATGGGAAAAAAGTCATAATATTCCAAAAGGAAAATTCAATTCAAAAATATCAATGCGGTCCTTGCATCCTTTTAATTCTTCAGTGTGTGGCCTTCAGTGGAAACATTTGGATACACCTGCTAGGCAACAACAATCAATTGACATGAAATTGTGAGGAGTGGTACATCCATCCATCCATTTTCTATGCCGCTTCTCCTCATTAGGGTCGCGGGGGTATGCTGGAGCCTATCCCAGCTGACTTCGGGCGACAGGCGGGGTACACCCTGGACTGGTGGCCAGCCAATGGCAGGGCACATATATGACAAACAACCATTCACACTCACATTCATACCTATGGACAATTTAGAGTCTCCAATTAACCTAACATGCATGTTTTTGGATGTGGGAGGAAACCGGAGTACCCGGAGAAAACCCACACACACACGGGGAGAACATGCAAACTCCACACAGAAATGTCCAACGGAGATTCGAACCCAGGCCTTCCCGATCTCCTCACTGTGACTGTGTGGCCAACATGCTAACCACTAGACCACCGTGCGGCCGGAGTAGTACATATCCACATAAAAAAGGTGTGCATTCAAAAATGTATTTAAAAATTAGCTGTTTCAGAGCACCTGTACAGGGCACCTACAGTGACCCATCAGATACAGCAGATGGAGTTGCTGCGGTCATTGGTACACACTAGTTCATCATGATGTGGCGATCAAACAAGTCAGAAGGACATGTTTCGTAAGAGTGCAATAATATATGTATCCGTATCGCACTGTTCGATACCACTATGAATGTAATGATACTATAACCCAAGTCCCAAATGTCACATGACATCAGTCAGCTGAGATCAAAGTCCCCTCCTGATTCGCTGTTGCTCCCCTGGTAGCAGACGGCACGTCAAGCATTTTTCATCTTTATTATCCATATCCGGGATAAAATAGGTCAGCGGTAAGAAGCATATACATGTAATAAAAGTGCTCATTGAATTTGGAGCGGCTAGTTCCATGCAAAACCTTCAAAAAAGACAAAAAAAGACAAAATATCGCAGCGCACTCCCTGAACTCCATTAGGGAAATGTGGTTTTCTACACTTGTGATTGTTGCTGTTATTTTATGATGAATTGAAATTTTTTTTAATGTATTGTCTTGATTTCATTTGGATAACAATTTTCCTTTATTTTATAATTGTAATGTTAAATAGCAAATTGGACGTAGAAATGAAGGAAATAATGAACGCTCCATAAGATGATTGAAATACTATGAATCAATGAACACAACTATTGATGAATTTATGTGTCATTATCTTTATCGCTATGTGGAATTGAATTGTAAATGATTTATGATTATATTTACATGGTGCTGTCCTTTGGTTGACATGGTTCTAACATGTAAGTATGCACAGCAGGAAATGTGGCAGGTTTAGCTGCACCACATACACTTCATTTCAACACTCTAGTTTTGAGTTGAAGCTCGGGTTGTGAACATTAGATAAACCGTTAGCCCGGATATCCCGTATGATAAGCGAGAGATATGGCTGAATCGGCCATAAATCCCTAGATGAATCGAGTGTAGAGACATGCACCGGGTATCGCAAGACTAGCGATCGGTTAACAGTGCATCACTAAAAAAATGCGAGAGCCTGGATGCCAGTGAAACAAATATTTCTAGAGTTGGGCATCGAGTCTCTATCATCAATGGGAACCAGGACTAACATTATGATTCACCCGGGATCGTTCAAATGTTTTTTTTTTTTATTCCTAGCGACCGGAAGAAATAGAAACACCAATAAAGAAGAAGCCGGCGAGGACCAACGAAGAAGCGGCTAAAAAGTTCAGCTTAACTTCATAAAAAAGGGCGGTCGGCTCAGTGCAACATTTGCAACACAATGATATCTTGCAACGGATTTGACGTCTTCCATGCGCTACGTCGGACTTCCTCCAGTAGCCAGAATCAGGGAAGTCCAGCAATAAATGATGTCTGCCTCATGCCAGTGTAATCCAGGCTTTCAGGATGCTAGCTGATGTGGAAGTTGGGTGTAAATAAAGGACGGGAGCTATGGCTAAGGCTAGGCAAGTATATTCATTTGCACAGTAAGTCTCTGTTAGCAACAGTCAAGGGACCTTCTCAACTCACACAACACATTTCCGTTCTTCAAAATAAGAGAGCTTTCAGCTATATCCTGTTTACCTGTTTTCACAAAATAAGGGTTTCATAAAAAATAGTTTACACCAACATTTGAGTCATCAAACAAAGTATATTACTTTGTATATTAATTTGTGAACATCTTTTGTGAAAATGTACTCCTGTAAAAAGAAATTTCATCACATTTATATCCAAGTTGAATGCTTTAATATGTATATACTGGTTGAAAATAGCCTTGTAAGAAATTCATCGTAAAGTTTTATGACCCTGCCTCTCAAAACCATCGGAATGGAGAATCTTTAGGAACGGGAATCAAAATGAGGAATCGGAATCTGAACCGGAATCGTTCAAATTCAAACAATGCCCGACCCTAAACATCGCACATGCTCCGCAACTTTTTTCAGCTAAGCTACAATTACTGGCCTAGCTTCTGGTCTTCAGACTCCCAAATGTGACTTTTTACCACAGTGGCATTTTGTCTTTAAACAAAAAAAGCAATGTGGTTAGTTTGGAGCTCATTTTTGTCCCACAGGGAAGTGGATATTATGGCCATCGGGTACGTACTAACTTTTTCAAGTGTCTATTGTTGTCATTATTCTAATTATGTCTTGTCCTCCAAACACTATTTGTGTGTTGTTGTTTAATTAACAATACCTATTGGCCAAAGGCCCTTGGAATTGTCTAATGGCAGCAGCATAAAACACTGATCAGAGCATCCCTACTTTATTCCCATAATATTACAACTTCTGCCCAAACTTAATTTTCCAATGAAAACTTTCTTTAGTTTTGTTTCTCACAATATTACAACTTTAAATAAATAAATAAATAAATAAATAAATTAATAAATAAATAAATAAATAGGATTTTATCTGTAATATTTCAATTCTATGCTGCTAAAATGACATTTTTCCTCATAATATTACAAGTACATAATTAAGACTGTTTTCTTTTAATATTTTAACTATAATTAAAATACACTATAATATTTTTACTTTATTCCCCTATTATAACTTTTTCCTCATTTTCCTTTGTCTTGCTTGTAAAAAACATAACATCTGTTTTCTTTAATATTTCACCTTTATGCTACTAAAATGAGGTTATTTTTCCTCATAATATTACGTTATTCTTGTAAAATTACAACATTTTCTCGTTAGATTACAACTTTTTTCTCTCAATATTTTGGCTTTATTCTTGTAAAATTACTGCTGATTTTTTTTTTTTAGTTTACTTATTAAATAACATTTTTAGATTGTGCCGCGGGTGTACAAAAAGAACAGCCGCAGGCCGCAAATGGCCCCCGGGCCACACTTTGGACATCCCTTATAGTGTTTATATGATGCGTATTTGTGTATGTAGATTATTGTACGATTGATGCTGCATTATTGTTACAGCCTAACATACCTTTATTCCATTTGGCGGCGGCGTGAATCTTCTTGAGACCTTCGTCAAGTGCCGTGAGAAAGATGCCGGACAATTTGTTGGCTTTGTCCCGCTGCTGTGCAACAATGAGGGCCAGCTGAGGACACCAGAAGGTTAAAAAATGTCAATAAATGAACAAATAAAAACATTTCATGGTGACGTGGCAACAACACAAATGCGTGGTATCAAAGTTGCGATCAAGGAGGAAGCCATGCACAGTGTGTGAGTGTGCGTGTGTGTGTGTGTGTGTGCGGAGGTGTTGCTCAGAACCTACGTGATCGCTCCCGTCCAGCCTGGACTGTTTGTCATCAATGGGGAAGAACAGCACGCTTCCCAGGTCCAAGTCTGGCAGAGATAAACAACATAAACAAGGTTCAAATGCTCTACGTTATCTAACTCTCTGAACAACAATTTTCAGTCTTGGTTGATTGATGATTGGCGTTGGCATTTATGATAAACATTTGGAAAGCTACAAAACCACAACCTACACACCAACAATTCCACAAGCTAATTAAAAAAAAAAAGAAAACTTTGTTGTTTTTTTTTTTAATATTATGAATTTTTCAAAATAACATCGTTTTTTAATATTTCAACTTTATGCTACTAAACTGCTATTTTTCCTCATTATATTACAAGTTAATTCTTGTAAAATTCAGACTTTTTTCATTATAAATTTTTTTTTCTCTTAATATTTTGATTTTCTTCTCATAAAATTATAGCTCTTTTTTGTCTTTACAAACATAGTGTTGTGTTTTACAATTAAATTTTCACACTATTTCAACTTTCTTCTTGAAAATTTTCTTCTCGTACTTATGACTTTATTGGCAAAATATTATGACTTTTTCCCCAACCTAATTTTCCCAAAATACTTGTTTTGTTTCTCATAACATTATGTCTTTTCTCAGTAGAATACAACTTTCTTCACATGAAATTACGCCTGTTTATTCCATAAATACATACTGTTGCTTTTTTAAGAGACATAGCCTCTCCAACATGTCCTGGGTCTTCCCCGAGGCCTTCTACCAGTCCGACGTGCCCTGAACACCTCCCCAGGGAGGCGTCCGGGAGGCATCCTGACCAGATGCCCAAGCCACCTCATCTGCCTCCTCTCAATGTGGAGGAGTAGCGGTTCTACTCTGAGCTTCTTCCGGATGACGGTGCTTCTCACCTTATCTCTAGGGGAGAGCCAAGCCACCCTATGGAGAAAACTCATTTCGGCCGCTTGTACCCACGATCTTGTCCTTTCGGTCACTACCCAAAGCTAATGGCCATAGGTGAGGGTAGGAACGTAAATCGACTGGTAAATTGAGAGCTTTGCTTTTCGGCTCAGCTCCCTCTTCACCACAACAGATCGATGTAGAGTCCGCATCACTGCAGACGCCGCACCAATCCACCTGTCAATATTGCGTTCCATTCTTCCCTCATTCCTGAACAAGACCCAGAGGTACTTAAACTCCTCCACTTGGAGCAGGATCTCAGGATTTACAATTATTTCAATTTTCACTCTCCAGCACTAACTCTAAGGACTCCAAAAAGGGCGGGTATTCTGAACTGAAACAAGAAGGCAAAGAGAAACTACCCTCTTGTTCACCAGGTTAAACTCCAACGTACAGGCCCTGAGCCGGGGGCCACCCCTGCCCGTCATCTTCACTGCTGGCAATGCCAGAGTGGAATAAAGACCATCCCCTCTCAAGGGGACTGGTTGCAGAGCCCTTGCCGTGCGTCGAAGTATCTAGCTAGAACTTCTCCACCTCACGCACCAGTTCAGGCTCCTTCCCCACCAGAGGTGACATTCCACGTGCCAAGAGCTAGCTTCTGCAACCAAGGATCGGACCGCCAAGGCTCCCGCATTCAGCCGCTTTGGCTGTGCCCGGCCGGACCCCATGAGTGCAGGCCCGGCCACCAGACGCTCTCCATCGTGCCCCACCGCCAGGCCTGGCTCCAGAGAGGACCCACGTCCGGGCGAGTGAAATCTTGGTACAAAGTTGTGTCTCTTCATTGGGGTCATAACGTTATTAATATCGGTAATATTAGAGGATATTCTTGTAAAATGTAGACTTTTTTTCTCGATAGATTACGACTTTTTTCTTTAATATTTGTATTTTATTCCTGTAAAATGATTTTTTTTTCTATCCATAATATACTGCTGTTTTATTTTATTTTACAATTATTTTAACTTTCATCTTGAAAATGTTCTTCTTGTAATCGCAACTTTATTTCCATAATATTTTGACTTTATTAGCAAAATATTATACCTTTTCCCCAACTTTATTTGCTGAAAAGATTTTCTTTTGTTTCTCATAACATCATGACTTTTCTCTCTATTTTAACTCATTAGAATAAGACTTTCTTCTCATAAAAGTTTTTTTCCATACATACATGCTGCTGTTGTTTTTTTTTCAACCTTCTTCCTGTAAATTTTCTTCTCATAATTATGACTTTTTTAGAAGGTGGTTGGATGGATGGATGGATGGATGATGGATGGAAACTTTATTAATCTCCAAGAGAATTTCACATTTCCTGCAGCTCTGCAAAAATGGCATCATGAATTTAATCACAAAATAAAACAACCAAGCCAAGACATGAGAGATAACAAAAAAAGAATAAGAATACAGATCACGTCAAATTTGTAGTGCAGTAAAACATGATAAATAATAATAATAATAATACATACTAAGGTGATAAGTCAAGTCCTGTCCAGTCCAGTCCTTCCACAACAGGAGATATGTGATGTTACACAGATCGGTTGATATCGGAATCCATAAAAAAGCCAATATCAAACATAACTACTTTTTTCCCCATACTATATTGATTTTATTCTCGTAACATTAGAACTTTTTTATTATAGTTTATTTGTTTGCTTATTATAATATTATTACTTTAAAAAAGTAATAAGTAAAGTAAGTAGTCTTTCTTTCATATTTCACCTTGACACGACTACAATATTATTTCTCCTTTTTTTTTTTTTCGCTTTATTGTTAAATTCTATTTTTAGAATGTGTTGCAGGCCAATACCATCCCAGCCGTGGGCACTTTGGACACCCCTACTCCGTATCATTCAATTTGTGTGCCTCACCGCGTCACAAACTCATCTCAATGAATGATTACGGCCACTAGGTGTCGCCAAGAAACCAAACAACACCCCACTTTAACTTAAAGGCAACACGTCACGCACGCTGTGGTTGGAACTGACGCACTTGGAAAAATAAGGCAGATGAGGATTTCTTGATTAACTGAAGTGCTCGCTTGCTGGAAACGTGACTTTCCCAATCCTACCTCTTACCGTTCATCCTTCCAGCCTGCTCGTAGTGCCGCCGCGGTTCGTCCGACCGCACCTCCAAAGCGGTGAACAAGCCTCCCTTCCCCCACCAGCCAGAGTCATCTAACGGCAACACAACAGTTAGCAAAAGCAGTCGTGAGGTTCTGGAACTGGTTCCGTACCGACACAGTGGACGATGATGGCGTCCCCACGTGCTGCGTGAGGATGCGTCACATCTCCCAGGACGTAATGGATGGCGCCGCTGTCCGAGTCCGTGGAGCTCACGCTGCTGCTGTCATCCTCCTCTTCTTCATCATCGTTGTCATCTTCCTTCCCGTCAGCAGGCTTCAGGCATGGGGATTTGTAGCCGCATGACTCCCACCACGCCATCCTGCGTACGACAGTACCACGACAACAACAGTGCCACGGAGCTCACAAAAGCTCCAATACATGATGGATCTTTGTTTTTTTTTTTACTTTTTCTTGTATTTCTGCTCCTCCTGCTTCTTCTTGAAGTCCTCCTGATACTTTGCTCTCTTGGCCGCCGCCTCTTGCCGCTTCTGCCGCCTCAGCTCCAGCTCCTCCTCCGTGAGAGGCCTCCTCTTCCTTGTGGGGAAGCCGAGCACTGCCGACGGTGACCCCTGAAATTAATGTGGAAGCGTAGCTGTGACACACGCAATGGGGTGGCTTTGTGGGCTAAATCAGTGGCATCCAAAGTGTAGCCTGGGGGGTATTTGTGTATTGAGTATTGACCCGCGACACATTCTAAAAATATCATTTACCTGAAAAACTTTTCCAAAAAAAAAGAAACATGCAAAAATGGAAAAATCAGCAGCAATTTTACAAGAATAAAGTAAAAAAAAAAAATCACATAAAAGTTGTAATTTTACGATAATAATTTATGATTTATAATTTATTTTATGAGGAAAAATAAATTTTAGTAACATAAAGTTGAATTATTACAGAAAAAAACATATTTTTTTTTAAATTGTAACATTATGAAAACCAAACAAAACAACAGCTGAAGTTTAAATTTTTGGAAAATTAGGTTGTGGAAAAAGCTATACCGTTATGAGAATAAAGTCTAAATATTATAGGAATAAAGTCGTAATTATGAGAAGAAAATTTACAATAAGAAAGATGAAATAGTTGGACAAAAAACAAAACCCTAACAACAGCAGAAATTAAAAATGACAATAAAGTCAAAATATGAAGAGAAAAAAAAGGCGTATTCTAACAAGAAAAAGTGGTAATTTGATAAAAACATCATGGTAATATTAAATGGAAAAAATAAGGCCATTTTAGTTGCATAGAATTGAAATATTAAAGCAAATAGATGTTATTTTTTAAAGCCGTTATATTATGAAAAAAAAAAACAAAACGGAAAAAGCTATAATGTTGCAGGGATAAAGTCCAAATATTATGTGAAGAAAATGTACAAGTTGCAATAGTTGGAAAATAAAACATAAAACAATACTAGAAATGAAAAAAACTGTTGTCATTTTAACGAGAATAAAGTGAAAATATTAAGAGAAAAAAGTTGTATTCTAATGAGAAAAAGTCACAATTTTCTAGTAGTATAAAGAGGAAAAATAATGTCATTTTCGTAGCATGGAGTTGAAATATTGAAGAGAAAACACCATGCGTTTGAGGTGTTTGTGGTGTACGGGCAGCAGATACTGACTCCTACGTCGGCTTTGTTCCGTAGGCTTCGTCCCTCTGCGACACTTTTCTGCAGCTCGGCAAGCTGCTCCTCCAGCAGGCGTTCAAAGCTCTTCTGGTCCTCTGAGCTAGGGTCCTTGCTGTAGTCTTTACCCTCAAAGCAGTACATGTGGTCTGAGAGCCAAAAAAGATGGTGGTCAATAAGTGTATTCCATATTTTCACGAATGTAAGTGGCAATTTTTTTCAGGTTGGCTGGTCCTGCGACTTATAGTCAGTTGCGACGTATCTATCCAGATACATTTCCAGTAATCCCTCGTTTATGACAGTTAAACAGTTCCAGACCCGACCGTGATAAGGGAATTTCCACAAAATATTTATAAATTATTTAAAAATTGAGATTTTTGTAGTTAGAGCAGAGAAAACCTGTTTATGACCCTCTAAATATGCTTTTTAACATTACACATCCTAGATCTGAATGAATGAAGAAAAATTAAATTAAATGTAAAAAATGAAATACTTCGTTCTATACATAGTTGAATGTGCTCACATCATCATCACACAAAAATGATCAATGGAAATCAAATTGATTATTATTATTATTATTATTATTATTATTATTGGGGTGTCTTGCTGTCCACCTGTTGTCTATTCCATTTGCACAGCAGCGTGTGAAATCGATTGTCAATCTGTGTTGCTTCCTGAGTGGACAGTTTAATTCACAGAAGTGTGATGGAAGTGTTCCCTTCGTGTTTTTTAAGAGTGTATTTGAATTTTACTTCATTTTTATATTTGAAAATGCTTCGTTTAGGCAAAAAACACATTCATCCATCTTTGCCGCTTATCCTCACTGGGGTCGCGGGGGTATGCTGGAGCCTATCCCAGCAGGGCACATATAGACAAGCAAGCATTCACACTCACATTCATACCTATGGACAATTTAGAGTCTCCAATTAACCTAACATGCATGTTTTTGAATGTGGGAGGAAACCGGAGTACCCGGAGAAAACCCACGCACACGCGGGGAGAACATGTAAACTCCTAAACGGAGATTCGAACCCAGATCTTCCCGATATCCTGACTGTGTGGCCAACATGCTAACCAACATGCACCGTGCAGCACTGCAAAAAAACACATATTTTTTGGGCTAATATTAGGCCGTAGTCAACCACAAAGCAGCAATAAGCAGTTCATTTATTTATTTTCACAAACCATCATAGAGTGAAGCCGCGAGATGATGTACATATAATGTAACATGTTTTTAAATGTTCATTCATAGCGACTGCCATGAAGCAAGGAGTGGACATTAGCGTGGACAGCCACCAGAGGGCGCGCTAGGCTTGTGACAACAACAGTGATGTGGAATGAGATCGGGAGCTCGGTGATCTTGCTTCGCGCTAACTTGCTTGTTGGACTCGCTGGCTTGTTATGGTAATTTAGCCTATCCAGCCTCTCAAGTGTGATGCTATTGCACAGCTGAACTAGTGTTAACAGCCTGTTGCTGCGTATTGATGTTCTGTTGTGTAGTTGAATAACTTGCTTTTCCACATTAAATGTCTGAATTTTGTAAAATCAATTTCTAAATAAATACAATCCACTTATAGTCCAGTGAGACTTATATGCTGTACATGTTTTTTCTCCTTCAAGACGCATTTATGGACTGATGCAAACTTATACTCTGAAAAACGGTGCGAGTAACAACAGTAAACAGTAAAAACATACTCTGCCTGTCAGATTCAGAGCCGGTGTCTTCCTCCACTTGCAGGGAATTTTCCTCTTCGTTGTCGTCGTCGTCATCGTCATCGTCATCGTCAACTGTCCAGCGACCGCCTCGAGACGTGCCGAGGATCTTCTCCAGTTTCACATCCTGTACCGAGCTCTCGTCCGACGACAGCAGCTTATCCACACCGAACTTTAAGATCTCACTGAGCTGTGGAGGGAAAAAAATATTGTACAACTTTTTTTTAAAATGTATTTTATAATCTAACAAAAAAAGTCATAATTTAACAAGACTGATGTCATAATATTAAGAAAAGTTAATGTTGTTTTAGGAGCATAAAGTTGAAATATTAAAGAAAGACATTCTTTTTTGAAAGTCAGAATATTATGAAAAACAACTAAAAGTATGAATGAAGTTGTACTTTTTGGAGAATTCATAATTCTGACAAGAACATTTACAAAAAGAAAGTGGAAATAGCTGCAAAATGTAGTAGCAAAAAGAGGAAAACAGCTGTCATGTTACAAAAATAAAGTCAAAATTGAAGAGAAAAAAGTTGTATTCTAACAAGAAAAAAAGTCACACTTTTACGAGAATAAACCCGTAATATTATGGAGAATGTACGATAAGAAAAAAATCGTCAGAACAGGGGTGTCCAAAGTGCAGCCCGAGGGTCATTTGCGATGGGCGGTTGTTTTTTTAACGGCACATTCTAAAAATATAATTTAACAAGAAAACAGCAAAAAGAAAATAAAAAAAATCAACAGCAGTTTTAAAAGAAAAAAGTCAAAATATGAAGAGAAAAAAGCTGTAATCTAACGATAAAAAAGTCCAAATTTTACAAGAATAACGTCGTGATATCATGAGGAAAAAGCGACTGTTTTTTTTTTTGTTATTGTCCCAAATACAATTTAACAAGACAGCAGCAAAAAACAACCGCGGCAAAAATTGAAATTTTACAGCAGAAATTTTACAAGAATAAAGTCAAAATCTAAAGATAAAAAAGTTGCACTCTAATGCATGTCGTCATTTTATGAGAATAACGTCATAATATTATGAGGAAAAATAATGTCATTTTAGTAGCATAAAGCTAAATTATTAAAGAAAGAGGTCTGTCAGTCAAGAGAAGCAAACAAAACAACAAAATAAAGTTGGAATTTTTGGAAAAGTTATATTATAGGAAATAAAGTCAGAATACTACGAGAGGAAAATTGACAAAGATTATGTGAGAAAAAAGTTGAAGTACTTGGAAAATAAAACAAAACAAAACAACAACAGCAAAAAAGGGAAAAAAAAGAAGAAAGAGTGAAGTTGATCGGAATGATAGTCTTTTTCACCAACATCACAAAGCTGAGTCCCTTGCATCCTTTCATACTTCAATATGTGTTTGGACACCCCAGTTAACAGAAGAGCTCAACCCAGTCCAACAACAACATTGGCCGGGCAAATGCAAGCAGTGACCAGGAAATGAAAGACAGCGCTTTTCCTGGTAATCATCTGGTATGGATCAAAAAGTGAGGTCCAAAAGGTGGTGTTGTTATGCTCACGTGAAGGCCCGCGGCTGCCGTCTGAGCTCGGTCCAGCAAAGAGAAGCGCCCCTCTTCCATCACCGTGTTGGTGAGGTGCAGCTTGGAGACAGCGCGAGAGTACATGATCTCCTCCACCGTGTCTCTCGCCAGGAGGCGGATCACCTTCACCGGCCTGTGGCCGAGACGCAAAAACAAGCAATGAGAAAAAAATCAGACACTGTCTGCCACGTTTGTTGTACACACCTGTGCTGACCGATGCGGTGGCAGCGTGCGGCGGCCTGCAGGTCGTTTTGAGGGTTGAAGTCGCTGTCCATGAAAATTACGGTGTCGGCGGCCGTGAGGTTCATGCCGACCCCCCCTGCGCGCAGACACGCATAGAGATGAAGCACAACTTATAGTCCTCATGAAGCCGCACCAATCACAGTGAATTTGCGTCTTCTCTCTGCTTTTTTTTTTTTTGCAATAAAACATTTGCTGGCTCTTAGCAATTTGTTTGCAATTGGTTTGCAATTTGGTGCAATTGTTTGCAATTGCTGGTGCAATCATTTCATCTCAGGAAAAGGTAATTGTGCACACCTTGATATACGTCAAGGGGCCCTTTTAGACCCGCAGTTCATTGTTTTTATAATAAATAATAATAATAATAATAAAAACGGATCAATTAAAGCTGTAAGCAGCGTTGAAGGGGCCCTTGCACCCCCACACAGCTCAGGTTTTACATGAGCCGTGGGACGCAGGACTCGACGGCAGTATCCCCAGTTAGACCCAAAGTTCATTTTTTATTTATAAAAATACAAATTAAATCTGAAAGCAGAGTCGAACGGGGCCTCGCACTGCCACACAACTCCGGTTTCTCATGAGTCGTCATGCGGGACGCAGGAATAAAACACAAATACATTGTGTTGAGCTGCTTAAAAAAAATTAATTATAAGATTAATTATAAGTTACTATGGTCAGCATGCGATTAATCACAATTAATAATTTAATCAATTGATAGCCCAAATTAGAAATACGAAGAACTGTTCTGTCGCTTTTTTTTAATGTTTTTTTAAATGTCACAAACAAGACATAGCTTTTTTTTACCCAATCAGAATTTATATTCACGTCACAAGGCCATCTAGCAGGTATACAGTGAAGACAGCATTTTTCCATCCTCTGATTGGCTGATGTCTGACAGCCAATGCCTAATACTCAAAGTTACCGGTGCACTTGAACGCACACATTGACGCTGTTCCGACATGAAGAAAGCAGACCGACACGGTGTTGTTCATCGTTCTGTGTGCATTATGTGAACAAAAAAGTGAGTTTATGTATAAATTTTCTATATCCGAGTCTCCCTGGGTTTGCTGGCCACTCCCACTGGAAGTCCTCCAGTCAGTGCTTACGAGTGAGTGGGTAGTGTGATGTACAACCCCTGGCAAAAATGATGGAATCACCAGTCTCGGAGGATGTTCATTCAGTTGTTTAATTTTGTAGAAAAAAAGCAGATCACAGACATGACACAAAACTAAAGTCATTTCAAATGGCAACTTTCTGGCTTTAAGAAACACTAAAAGAAATCAAGAAAAAAAAGATGTGGTAGTCAGTAACAGTTACTTTTTTAGACCAATCAGAGGGAAAAAATTATGGAATCACTCAATTCTGAGGTAAAAATTATGGAATCATGAAAAAAACAACAACAAAAGAATACTTCAAAAGAACACACCACTAGTACTTTGTTGCACCACCTCTGGCTTTTATAACAGCTGGCAGTCTCAGAGGCATGGACTTAATGAGTGACAAACAGTACTCTTCATCAATCTGGCTCCAACTTTCTCTGATTGCTTTTGCCAGATCAGCTTTGCAGGTTGGACCATTTTCTTCAACTTCCACCACAGATTTTCAATTGGATTGAGATCCGGACTATTTGCAGGCCATGACATTGACCTTATGTGTCTTTCTTCAAGGAATGTTTTCACAGTTTTTGCATCCTGAAAAATGATTTCATCATCCCCAAACGCCCTTTCAATTGATGGGATAAGAAAAGTGTCCACAATGTCAACGTAAACTTGTGCATTTATTGAAGATGTAATGACAGCCATCTCCCCAGTGCCTTTATCTGACATGCAGCACCATATCATCAATGACTGTGGAAATTTGTATGTTTTCTTCAGGCAGTCGTCTTCATAAATCTCATTGGAACGGCACCAAACAAAAGTTCCAGCATCATCACCTTGCCCAATGCAGATTCGCGATTCATCACTGAATATGACTTTCATCCAGTCATCCACAGTCCACGATTGCTTTTCCTTAGCCCATTGTAACCTTGTTTTTTCTGTTTAGGTGTTAATGATGGCTTTCGTTTAGCTTTCCTGTATGTAAATCCCATTTCCTTTAGGCGGTTTCTTACAGTTCGGTCACAGACGTTGACTCCAGTTTCCTCCCATTTGTTCCTCATTTGTTTTGCTGTGCATTTTCTGTTTTCAGGACATATTGCTTTAAGTTTTCTGTCTTGGCGCTTTGATGTCTTCCTTGATCTACCAGTATGCTTGTCTTTAACAACCTTCCCATGTTGTTTGTACTTGGTCCAGATTTTAGACACAGCTGACAGTGAACAACCAACATCTTTTGCAACATTGCGTGATGATTTACCTTCTTTAAGAAGTTTGATAATCCTCTCCTTTGTTTCAATTGACATCTCTTGTGTTGGAGCCATGATTCATGTCAGTCTACTTGGTGCAACAGCTCTCCAAGGTGTGATCACTCCTGTTTAACTGCAGACTAACGAGCAGATCTAATCTGATGCAGATATTAGTTTTGGGAATGGAAATTTACAGGGTGATTCCATAATTTTTACCTCAGAATTGAGTGATTCCGTAATTTTTTCCCTCTGATTGGTCTAAAAAAGTAACCGTTACTGACTAACACATCTTTTTTTCTTGATTTCTTTTAGTGTTTCTTAAAGCCAGAAAGTTGTCATTTGAAATGACTTTAGTTTTGTGTCATGTCTGTGATCTGCTTTTTTTCTACAAAATTAAACAACTGAATGAACATCCTCCGAGACTGGTGATTCCATCATTTTTGCCAGGGGTTGTATTTTAGTTATTTCAGGGGAGTCCAAAGTGCGTCCTGGACGCTATTTGCAGCCGGTGACTGTTTTTTTATTGGCCTGTGGCACATTGTAAAAATAGAATAAAAAAAAAACTGCAAAAATTGAAAAATCAGCAGTAATTTTAACAGAATAAAGTCAAAATATTAAGAGAAAAAGGTTGCCGTTTTACGAGAATACCCTCAGAATATTATGAGGAAAAATAACGTAATTTCTGTAGCATAGTTAGTAGCATGAAGTTGAAATATTCAAGACAAAGACATCAAATTTTAAGTCATAATATTACGAGAAACAAAGCAAAATGAAACTGTAATTTTTAGAAAACTAGGTTGGGGAAAAAGTTATAATATTATGGTAATAAAGTCAAAATATTGTGGGATTAAAGTCATTCTATTACAAAAAGAAAAGATTATTTAAAAAAAGAGAAAATAAAAAAACAGCTCTAATTTTACTCTTTTAATAAAAATAAAGTCAAAATATGAAAAGAAACAAGTCACAATTATATAAGAACAAACTCAGAGTTCAAATATTAAAGAAAAAATTGGTTATATTTTTCAAAGTCGCAATATTAAGAGAAAAAAACAAAACATAATAAAGTTGTATTTTTTTTAATTAGGTTGAGGAAATATTATATGCATAAAGTCTAAATATTAAGAGAAAAAAGTTGCATTCTAACAAGAAAAAAAGTAGTAATTTATGAAGTCAAAATATTATGGGAATAAAGTCATATTACAAAAAGAACATTTACAAAGATTATTTGAGAGGAAAGTTGAACTATTTGAAAAATTGTAAAAAAAAAACAGTGAAAATGGGGGGGAAAAAGCAAAGCGTGAATAGGGTTTTCCACCTATATGACAAAGCTGAGATGCAATTTTTTCTTGAAATATATATCTATAACTACTTAGCATAATACATATGTTGCTTTACAAATTATCAAAGTGGCAAAGTTGCATTCTTTCATTTTTCACTATGTGTCACTGGCTGTAAAACCGTTTGGACACCCCTGGTGTATTTTTTGTATATTTGTTTGCTTGGTCTGGAGTTGTTTAGAGAAGATGTAAGGAATTTAAAGGGTAGTAATAATGGTGTTCATCCCCAATTCTGTAATGCCACACATTGTTATATTGCATTTTTGTATATCATTGATGGTTTGTATGATTGTGATGTGATATTAAGAAGTGGATAGGGTCCCCACTGAAAGCCCAGGTAGCAAATGCACCGCCCGCCAGCGACACGGCGTATAGCAGCAAGTTATAGCTGAGGCACTTCAACACACAAAGAAAAGCTATCACTTGTGACAGGAAGTCACAAAGCTTGATGGCCTTGTTTTCCCCTGGTGTGTCATCCTGCCGCAGCCCTAATCATTTCTGACATCAGCCCTCCACTTCCTCTCGCTCCCTTTTCGCTGAAGATGCAGCTATAAGAGCGCCCGGTCGCTCAACAACACTCAACAGGCGACGGGGGTGGGCCAAGAAAGGAAGGAAACGTCACCTGCTTTGGTGCTGAGCAGAAAGACAAAGACGTCGTTGCTGCTGAAGTTCTTCACCGCCAGATTGCGTTCTTCACCTCGGACCGAGCCGTCCAGGCGCTCGTAGCTGAAACCTGCACAGAAAGATCAACTTTTGGCACCGAAATTAGACATGCCAAAGCGCATCAATGAGATGTGGAAAGTATTCTGCCTTAAAGGTTCTAGACCCGACCATGATAGTTGAATTTTCCACAATTTGGAATATTATCGTACAGTAGTTAGAACATAGAAAACCTGTAAATGTGTTTTAACACTATCAACTCAAAAAATGAAACAACACCCCTAGTCACCTTTACGCTCCTATTACCCATTATAATAGACCTAATAAGAGAAAATAAGGCACATAAGACATAGAAAAGACGGTTTACAACCTTCTAAATACGCTTTTTAACTTTATAAGAGCCCTCTAGACATAAAATAACACCCCTATAGTCACCTTTACACTCCTATTCCCAATATAATAGACATAATGAGAAAATAAGACATATAAGACATAGAAAATCTGTTTACGACCTTCTAAACAGACTTTTTAACATTATAAGAGCCCTATAGACATGAAATAACACCCCATAGTCCTTTTTACACTTCTATTTCCAATATAATAGACATAATAAGAGAAAATAAGACATATACGACATAGAAAATCTATTTACGACCTTTTAAACACGCTTTTTAACATAAGAGCCCTTTAGACATGAAATAACACTGTATAGTCACCTTTACACCCCCTATTACCTAATATTATTGACATAATAAGAGAAAATAAGACATATTTGACATAAATAAAACATAACATAGAGTCATACGTTAGCATTGGGAGAGTTCCTTGTTGTTTTTTTTGGACAGCATACTTCCTGGGGGGGCTATTGTCTCATCAATGTAAAATTACTGACACCTCGTGACCATTGTAGAACACGACATATCATGTCTTTGCATCTTTGACTGCCTTATACCACGGTGTCCATGCCGAGGGCCGCTTTGATGTTGTTACATATATTTTTTATTTTATAAAAACGCAAA
This sequence comes from Dunckerocampus dactyliophorus, assembly GCF_027744805.1. NCBI lineage: Eukaryota > Metazoa > Chordata > Actinopteri > Syngnathiformes > Syngnathidae > Dunckerocampus > Dunckerocampus dactyliophorus. The sequence continues at coordinate 4,975,568 of NC_072828.1, forward strand.
ATTAGATTAATAAATTATGAAGTTTCCTGGTTAAATACAGCCTATTATTAGTCAAAAAATATGTTTATTGAAGCAAGTGTTGCACATTTTCTGCCTAAATTAAGCATTGTCAAGGATAAAAATGGTTAAATTAACTCAAATACAAACGCAAGGCATTAAGAAGCTGCATTAATATTGTGAATGTAGTATTCTTCACTGGTCACTAGACGTCAGTAATTTTTCTATAATGTTGGGTGAGACACACAAGCACCAGACTTGATGGCCGGAACAACAGGCTTTTATTACAGGTTTGAATGAGCTCACAACAGGCACAATAATAATTATAACATAATAACAACACCGCTACTGTTGTGGCCGTAATCCAGCTCAAACTCAACTCTGAACGCCTGATGTCACTTCCTGTCCACAAGGCATTTACTACAACATACACAAGCATGAGTCTTATTTATGTTTTAAATGTCATATTTTCTCTTATTATGTCTACTATATTGGGTAATAGGAGTGGAATGGTGTTATTTCATTTCTAGAGGGTTTTAATAATATTAAAAAGCATATTTAGAAGGTCATACCACAATGTAGCTGTGGTGTAAACAATGAATAATAGGATTACAAAACTGACTAAAGGGGCGTTATTGTCTACAGGGCTCTAATAATGCTAAAAACATATTTAGAAAGTCATAAACAGGTTTCCAATGCTCTAACTACAAAAATATTCCATTTATTAACATTGAATCCTATATGGCGAAAATGTATTTATCGCGTTCGAGCTTGGAACCAATTAACCGCTATAAACGACTGAATATGGGGGGTTTTTGCCTCTTCATGATGCATTTTTTGAGTTATAATAGAAAAAAAATGTGTATCGCTTGTTTAACATATTTATCCAGGTTTGAGCATCTCAAAAATGTCGTCCAATTCATTCCCACCTCTGTACTCCATGTAGTCCTGGAGAATGTCCAGCATCCTGGTCATCTGGGAGAACAGAAGAACACGATGGCCGCTGTGGCAACAAACATGACAGGAGAATCAAATTAAAAGCACACTGACGGGGGAGTAAAGTTATGATTCAGCATTCGTTGCCCCGTGTGTTGGCAAATTTCTTGTCAAAAAATGTCATTTTTATTTGAGGAAAACCCGGCCCATTCGTGCTTTCACTCTGAAAATATGTTTTTTTTCTCTCTGATCTACTGTATTAATATCATCTGTTCACAATCATAGCTTGGTGGCATCACTACATGCCTCCATGCCAGTGAGTCTCAAATTACATAGGCATAAGAATAATAATAATTAGGGGTGCACAATAACTATTCGACCGATAATTATGGGCTGATATGAGGGAATTATGACATCATACCAGTCAATCAGAAAACATTAAAAATAGCTCGATAACCGATAAAAAAAAAACCTCCAATGAGGGGAGATTACCATACTGTGCCGGTGACCACATCAAGCGCTCCTCTTTTCTCCTGCCTGTGACATTATCGGCCTGTCGTAACTTCCCCTGAGCTCACTTGGAAACAAACATTCACTTTCCGAGGAAGACATTTCACGTGCTATTGTACCAAACACTCAGCTATGGGGGGGGGGGATGCAGCAAACAAAAAACCTTATCAGCCACCGGAAACGCCAGGGCCAAGGCGAATGAAAAGTACAAAAGGTTTGCCAGAGACCTCCAAGGTGCCACACCGCCTGCTCGGAGCGTGTGCCCAAATATAGTGCACTTTGCTGGGCCACAGCACGTGGCTCCTCCCCTCTATAGTCTGGTTCTGCTAATAGTAGTGATGTGGCAGTAGTAATGTCATGATATTTCATTAGGACAAATCAACAGGTACAGTTGGTCAAATCCAAAGTCCTTCTTACCTCCAGGTGTGCACACATAACAGTTAAATCTAAATTAAAAAGTAGATATAAAAAAAGTCGGTTATCGATACCATATCGGTCTTGAGAAGCAGAAACCAATCGGTATCGGTTTGACAGAAAAATATATCATGCATCTCTAAAAATAATGTAATGACCCGATGAATGCACCTCACGTAAGAGTCTGTGCGACTTGTTTGCTACGCCGCCACGAGGTGCGTGCCATGTTTATGGCTGACTTTGCCGTGCTCGAGTAAATATGACTTTGGATGTAGTAGTTTTATTAAACGAGGATAATTATGAAAAAAACTATAATAATAAAAATGATATAAGGAGGGGGAGGAGGAGGAGGAATTATTGAAGAAAGGCGCCAGATAACAAACCCTGCTTGCAGGTAAGCCAACATGCCGTCCAGGAGGCAAAGCTTCCCGCTGGCTTCAATCAGATGCTCCCCCATCTCAAATGGCTCTGGCTCCACTCCTGCATGACCGGAAGGGAATCAAGTTATTCCCGAGCTTGGTTCTGACCGCTAGTCAGGTGTCGTTTGTGTCAGAAGGCGTCTCACCATCAAAGAGATACGGGTGATCCACGCACTTCCTCAGCTGCATTAAAATGTTTAGCAGACGGGTCTTGTTGCTCTGCTCGTTCCCAAAAGCCTCTGAAAAATCAGATTCAATACAAGGTGTTCAGTAATCCCACGTTTATGGTGATTAATTGCTTCCAAACCCGACCGTGATAACTTAAATAGGACTCCCTATTTAGAAATGGAACGTTTTCGTAGTTATGGCGTAGAAAACCTGTTTACCACCTTCTAATTACGCTTTTTAACATTGTTAGAGCCCTCTAGACATGAAATAACACCCCTATAGTCACCTGTACATTACTATTACCCAGTAGAGTAGACATAATAAGGGAAAGTAAGAAATAGAAAACCTGGTTACAACCTTCTAAATATCGTTTTCAACATTATTAGAGCCCTCTAGACAAGAAATAACACCCGTATAGTCACCCTTACATTCCCATTACCCAATAAAACATAACATATAAACATAAATAAGACTTGTGCTAGTGTGTGTCGCTGTAAATGTGTTCCCTTGGGGAGCTGAGTGGGGGCCGGACAGGAAGTGACATCAGGTGTTCAGAGTTCTAGCTCGCTGTGGTTTACGGCTGCAACAGTAGCGACATGTTAGGGATCAGTGTGCCTGTTATGAGATCATTCAAAGCTGCCATAAAAGCCTCCATGTTGCGACGATCAAGTCTGGTGCTTGTGTGTCTCACCCAACATTCCAGTAACATTACTGACACCTCGTGACCAGTGTAAAATATTACACATCATCACATCTCCTTAATGCTTTATATTTGTATTTTACTTCATTTAGCCATTTTCATGCTTGAGAATGCTTCAGTTGGGCAAAAAATGCAAAACATTTGCTTACATGTACATATTTTTTAAATAATAGGCCATATTCTACCGCAAAACAACAGCAACAAGCATGATGTATTAATGAATATGCTTTAGAAAACAATCCCTCGCCACTTCGCACTTCAACTTTTGCGGCTTCACTCTTGATTATCTTTGAAGCGCGGCTTTTGCAGCTTCAAAACTAGATTAATTCATATATCACTGCTGTTTCGCGGTTAAATACAGCTTATTATTGGTCCAAAAGTATGGTGGTGGTTTAATTTATTTAGAACATGCATACAGTTTACATTGAATGCTTCATGTTACAATTCACAATTCCACATGTCCCAAAAGGAGTAGGAAGAAGCAGAGCTTATTTAATCCTACCCCCTCCCCTTTCCATACAATCATGCAGATATTATTATTATTATTATTATTACTACTATCATCACTATTGTCATTGCTTTTTTTGTTTTGTTTTTACAAAAAAAAACACAGAACAAACAAAAAAAGTTCTTCCTTTTTCCCGTTGATATCCGGATCCACTTCCTGCCGTATTTGGTATTGTATTCTAAGTGTCATTCAATGTGGAAAATATGCATATTTAAGCAAATGTTATGTATTTTTCGTCGAAATGAAGCATTTTCAAGCATAAAAATAGCAAAATAAAGTAAAATACAAATAAAAGGCATTCAGAAGACGCACTGAAAGACGTCGTGATGATATGTAGTATTACACATTGGTCACTAAGTGTCAGTAATGTTACACTGATGAGACAACAGCCACGTTTTGTCCACAACTGGAAATTAAAAAAAAAAAAATGAGAAGGAACTCTCTCATTGCTAAAATATGAGTCTATATTATGTCTTATTTTCTCTTATTATGTCTACTATATTGGGTAATAGGAGTGTAAAGGTGACGATAGGGGTGTTATTTCATGTCTAGAGGGCTCTAATGTTAAAAAGCATACCTAGAAGGTCATAAACATGTTATTTGTGGTCAAAGTACAAAAATGTTCCCTTTACAAATAAAGGATTGGAACCAATTAACCGCCTTACTTAAATGAGGCATTACTGTATATATTATTCAAGAGGTGAACAGGGATCATGCAGGTAAGTAAACAATTTTTGTCATTTCCTATTGCCACTGGGTAGCGCTGTGACTAATGCATAATGTCAGAGTGTCATCTTCATTATACACACCAATGAAGTTATTCACATTTACATTTTTGTGGCGACTCGTCAGACAGACCATCAGTACATTTGTTACCATGCCCTCCCCCTCAGACATCCTATGACGTAGGGCAAAGTCCCTCAGAGGAGTTTGTCAAAATACAACATCCTGTTTTGGCCTAAAATGATTGGCGTGAAACAAAATGGTCGACTTCCTGTTTGCTTGCGTTCTTGAGACGTTTTTGAGATAACCGGTGAGATGATCGGTGAAACTGTTGGCGGAGGCGAATTTTTACAAACTTAGGGGGGGCTGCTTAGTTTTGGGGGTTCACATTCACCATTTTTCACCAGTTCTGCCGTGCTTGTAAACTTTGAGTTATCATGCATCTTAAAGACACCCCAGAATGAGAGGAAGGTTGCGGAATAATATGAACACAGCAAATCCAATAGGGCAGGGATGTCCATAGTGCAGTTCGAGGCCCATTTACGGCCCGCGGCTGTTTTTATATTGGCTGGTGGAACATTCTAAAACTACAATTTAACAAGAAAAATAAAAACAAACAAAAAAAAAAAATTAAAAACAACAGCAAAAATTAAACAGCAGTTATTTTACAAGAATGAAGTCCAAATATTAAGAGAAAAAAGTTATAATCAAATGACAAAAACCGGTAATTTTACAAATCTAACGTCATATAATATGACAAAATATAAAGACATTTTAGTAGCATATTGTTGAAATATTATAGAAAGTGTTTTTTTTAATGTTGTAATATTCTAAGAAACAAACAAAACAACTTAAGTTGTAATTTTTGGAAAATTAGGTTGGGGAAAAAGTTATAATGTTACAAGAATAAAAACACAGCAAAAGTTTTTTGGAAAACTAGGTTGGGGAAAAAGTTATAATATTATGGGAATAAAGTCATAATATTATGAGAAGGAAATTTACCAAGATTTGAGAAGAAAGGTTAAATATTTGGAAAATGTAAAAAAAAAAATGGTGAAAAAAAGAGCAAGGAGTGAAGTTGATAGTAATAATAGTCTCTTTCACCTACAGTCATGGAAAAAATGATTAGAGCACCCTTGTTTCTTCAGTTTCTTGTTCATTTTAATGCCTGATACAACTAAAGGTACCTTTGTTTGGACAAATATAACAATGACAACAAAAATAGCTCATAAGAGTTACATTTTTTGGCAGTACAATGCTATAGCTATTCATGTAAGAACTTAAGTGATTTTGGTTATTACCAAGAAAACCATGGAAGTTGCTAGATATCAGCTCTTCAATTCAACTCTTATGAGCTATATTTGTTATCATCAAACAAAGGTACCTTTAGTTGTACCAGGCATTAAAATGGATCAATAAACTGAAGAAACAGGGGTGGTCTGATCATTTTTTCCATGACTGTATATGACAAAGCTCAGAAGCATTTTTTTCTTGAAATCTACACTCGATAACTTCTGAGCAAAATATCAAAGTCATCCTTTCATTTTTCACTATGTGGCCCTCGCTGGAAAAACGTTTGGGCACGTTCCACTATAGGGCCTTGGCACCACTTGGTGCTTCAAATTGATGTCTAGTAGTCTCATGCTGCTCACCAACATCCTTCATTAGGAGGGCTTTGTAGTATTTCTTCTGCAGCGCCGACATGCCGTGGTAAACCACCAGCTCGCTCTTCTTAGGCAGATCCACTGCCACCTCCGACTTGAGCCGACGAAGCAGGAAGGGCTCCAGGAGGCTCTGGAGCTCGGCGGCTGGAGGCGGACACCCACGGAATATCAGCACCGACTCCCGGGACCTTCTCACTAGTCTAACGTCTGTCCTACCGAGTGCAGGTCGATTCCGTACGTCCGAGTAAGACTGGACAAAGTTGTCTGCGTCTTCTGCTGAGAAGATTCCGGGCTGGATGAAGCTCAGCAGAGAGTAGAGCTCCAGCAGGTTGTTCTGGATGGGAGTTCCCGTCAGCAGAACTCTAAAGTCCACTGAGAACTGAGACAGGAAGTGGACAAGATATGACATGGAAGGGAAGAAGGCCAGGTGCTGCTCACTACCTGCGTCAGGGTTTTGTGCAAAAGAGAGTTCTGGTTCTTGAGTCGGTGAGCCTCGTCTACGACCAGCACCTTCCACTTCCACCTGAGGATGGAGCACATCACATGACGCATCGTAGCCGTGATACATGCCTATGATTGCACCGTTATAGTCCTGCAGTGTTTCCCATACAGTCGTTTTTTTAGCGGATCGCCAGAGATAAAGTTGGTGCTACCTGCTCGCCCTCGCTCATGAACGCACCTGGTCTGCCAGAGAATAAGAAAACAGAGCAGTAGAGATCTTTGTTACTATATTTAGCAAGTCATCAGACCACTCTAGATAAGCTCAGTCTTGCTTTGCATGTTTTTTCCTCGCTTTTTTGTGGCTACTTATGCAAGTTTGCTGATTACATCACACGCAAACAAAACCCACCACTGCCACAAATAGATTGCAGTCCTGTGACCAGAATTCATTTTATCTTAGTTTTTTACACAAAATTACCAGTGTGTTTTTTTTCTCCAAGTTGATCAAAGCACAGTTAGCGTGCAAAGTCCAAGTGCTCCACCTAGTGTCAAAGTTGGTACATTACAGTTTACATCAACCCTTCAACTTCTTGATTTTGCCATGCCCTTTTTTTTATTAAAATAATAATAACAATAATACGAATAATATTAATGCAAATAATTATAATTATAATTTTTCAAATATTAAATTTTTCAATATATACTTTATGATATAGCTCAAGAATATATTACATGCTTTATATTGCCTCACTGGCTTCAATAAATGAATGAAATCATTAATAATCATGAAAGAAGGATATCATTTTGGGACCAGTTTAAAACAAATAAAAAGAATAAACCTTTTTTTTTTTTTTTTTTTACATATATTAAACTTTTTAAATATGTACAATATATTATGATATACTTTAAGAATAATCTTTTTTTAAACAATACATGCTACATTTTACCCCACTGACGTCAATGAATGAATGAAATAATTAATGATAATGAAAGAAGTGGCCGAGTGGCTAGCATGTTGGCCACACAGTCAGGAGATCGGGAAGAACTGGGTTCGAATCTCCGTTGGGCATCTCTGTATGAATGTGAGTGTGAATGCTTGTTTGTCTATATGTGCCCTGCCATTGGCTGGCGACCAGTCCAGGGTGTACCCCGCCTCTTGCCCGAAGTCAGCTGGGATAGGCTCCAGCATACCCCTGTGACCCTAATTAGGATAAGTGGCATAGAAAATGGATATTTGGCATAGAAAATGGATGGAAAGAAAGAGATATTTTGGGTCCTGTTTGAAAAAAATTAATTGTTGACAAATATTTAACTTTTGAAATAACCATATTATGAAAAGGTTCAAGAATAATCTTCTTTTAATAAAACATTACATGCTGTATTAAGTCTCACTGGCTTCCATAATTGAATGAAATCATTAATAATGTAATAATCCAATTTACGAACATCCAACTAACAACACAAGCCGACTGGTCTATATTTTCATGTGTTTTGCCTTATAAGTCCATAGTTATATATATTTAAGTCCATATTTCACATGCTTGACCAGTAGAGGGCACTGTGACACTGCGAATGGGACCAACAGGCATGAAGACCAGGGGGAGGAGACTTGAAGAAAAGCTAAATTGTAGCTGTATGATGCAACCCTGCACAGCTTGTGATTAAAGTTTATGAAGAGTTAATAGGCTTGTCCTTTTTTTCAATAACTCCTCCTCCACCACCACTACCAACGACGTATGCTCGACCACTCCTCTTCAAAGGTTAATAACATTTATCATTACGCTATTATATCATTTTTATTATTTTTTTCATTAATTATCCTCGTTTAATATTACTACTGCATCCAAACTCATATTTACATACATACACATATACTGTAAATGTATACACGTACATGTAGTACCTATATCATTGGTAATATGACCTTTTGCCCTACTTAAGAACAATTCGACTTAAGAACGGTCGTCTGGAACCAATTGTGTTCGTAAGTTGGGGACTTAGTATATATATATATATATATATATATATATATATATATATATATATATATATATATATATATATATATATATATAAAATATCTTCACAAATATTTAAAATATATGTAAATATATATGTGTGTGTGTATACATATACATATATATACACACACATACATACACACATATACAATAGTACCATAGCATAAACCTCCTTTTACATAAATTCCACTGAACATAAAGAATTTATGTAAAGTTTTTGCTTCGTATTACAGCAGAAATTCCATATAACATAAAGCGTCAAGTCAGTGTGTCTTTTTTTGGTTTCAATCAACTTTATTAATGCCTCAAGTCTGTGCAAGTTCAGTCTAACGCTTGGTGACGCCTTCTGACGCATCACGCTCTCATTGGCTGATTTTCGAGGCACCACCTACGCTTGACCCTTCAAACTCCTTCCTCTTCGTAGTCCCCCTGAAACTAACTTTTAAGTTAACTAACAATTAAGTTAAGTTACAAATTAAAATTTTGCACACAGCATTATCGTGTAGTGCGTGTGCGTTTGTCTGTAAGACCAGCTGACTCTTAGACTCTTTGAGTCGTGTTTCGATTCAGGCTAGTCCTCCTCCTCCTTCCTGCCTCCACTTGCACTCCTGATCAAGACATCTCGTGAACGGTAGGATTGTTTTTGTTTTTCACTTTTATTCATTTACAGTAATCTTATTTATTACCTTATTTTATATTGGAATGTTACTCTACTATGTTTATGCTAACGTTTTCTTATATTTTCCCACCATATTTGGTGGACTTTGAATATTTTGAAGTGCCAAAGGGGTGAGTTTGGGAAGATTTTGGAACGGATTAGGCTATTTACATGTATTTTACGCTTCGTATAACATAAAAACCCTATAACATAAAGGTTCTCGGAACGGATTTACGTTGTAGGGGCGTCTACTGTATATAAATAAATATATATATATATATATATATGCGTGTGTGCGTCATGAATGAATGAAATAATAATCATGAAAGAAATAATTTTTGATCTATTTAAATAATAATAATAATAATAATAATAATAATAATAATAATAATAATAATAATATGATATACTTCAGTTGAGCTTTTATTTAGTTTCTCTTTTTTAATACAACATTACATGCTCCATTGTGCCACACTGGTTTCAAAGAATAATTAATAATAATGAAAGATAAGCGGCATAGAAGATGGATGGATGGAAAGAAAGATACCCAGTTTGGGTCCAGTTTGAAAAAAAAATAAATTATAGTAATAAAATTATTGACAAATATTTAACTTTTTAAATATACTTATTATGACATAGTTCATGAATTATTTTCTTTTAATAAAATATTACATGCTCCATTAAGTCTCACTGGCTTCAATATATGAATGACTCATTTTGAGTCCATTAAAAATAATAATAATATTATGATATACGCTGGGTTTTTTTTTACGTTATTATTTAGTTTTTCTTTTCTTTTTTAGTGCAACATTACACGCTCCATTTTGCCACACTGGCTTCAATAAGACATTGCATGTGAATGCCCGAGCCTGACGAGACGGGAAAAAACCAAAAATGAGCAGGAAAGTGTCTACGTCGACGTTGGAACAGTTGGAATCTGTTGAGAAATCTGGAAGTAGTTGGTAAATGCCTTTGATCGAATAAGATCAACGGCACCATTCAGCATTTTGGAAAAACGGGTATGTGAAAAGTGGGAATTTTTGTGCTGTGGATTATAGCATGAATGAATGAGTTGATGTTGGAATGAGGTGAATGGGTGGAGAAATGTACAAGTCGCAGCATTCCTTAAGAGTTCATTAGTTTTCTGGAAAAGTGGGAATTTTGGGAAAAATTTTATTTGTTTTTATATGTGAAAAATAGGTAGCCTTAATGTCTGGATTGTGCTGAACAATTTGATGTTAGAATTGGTTGAAAAATGTTGAAGTAATTGAGTAATTAAGTTCAAAGAAAATGACAGTCATTAAGATCAAAGGAATATCCTTACATTAATAATGAAAGTTAGAGATATACTATTACTTTGGTCCACATTAAAATCTCAAGCTAATGAAGTTAATTCAAACAAAACTGCTCTGTTGCGCACACATAAAAATGGACAAAGGACCAACGATAAAATAATATTTGACACTAACCGTCTCAGGAAAGAAGCGTCTTTGAGGCAGAGCTGAGAAACAGACCATTCCAAAAGTCAACACAGATGCGACGTGACGTCATGTTGCTTACACAGAACATCCACGCACCTCGTATGTGGTGAGCAGAACGTGCATGTCCTGCATGTCCGCGTCCCCTTGGATCTCTGCCCGTCTGTCTTTGTCTCCCTTGTAACACAGGACAGTCAGAGACGGGGCAAAACTAAAAGAAACAAACAAGAATTGGCGTTTTTACAGGCAGCGGTGGATGGATTATAAATAACGGAAGTTGAGCATCTTTACCGTTCCAACTCATTCCTCCAATTTTCCATGACAGAGAGTGGGCTCAGGACCAAAAATGGACCTTTGGTACCAAGCGCTCCGGACATGTACACCAGCAGGGAGATGGTCTGAAGACACAAAGACAGATAAGCAGTGATAAATACGGTAACTTTTTTTACCTTTCAGCACTTATCTGGACCATTCAACACTCACAATCACACCTACAGTGCCTTGTATAAGCTACCCAACCCCCCCCAAAAATGCAAAAAAATCTCCTTACATGGGTGAACTTACTGATTTTTAGAAAATTCTGTCAATTAATTAAAATATATCAGGTAAAAAAAAAGACTGTATAAGTATTCACCCACCTTGATAGTTTCCGCATTTTATTGCTTTTAAAAATAAAATAATGGTCACTGTTATTTGTTGTTTTTTTTAACCAAAAAATTCTCTATACATGTCAAAGCAAGAGCAGATTTTTACAAATTTAAGTCAATTAATGAAAGATATATCAGGTAAAGTAAATGACTGCATAAGTATTCACATCCCTTTGAATGTTTCTGCATTTTATTGCTTTTAAAAATGAAATAATGGTCAGTGTGATTTGGATTTTTTTTTTGTTTTGTTTTTTACAAAAAATTGCAAAAAAAAATGTCCATTTATGTCAAAGTGAAAACAGACTTTTGTCCTACACTTGTATAGCGCTTTTCCACCTCCAAGGCACTCGAACCGCTTTGACACTGCTAGCATATTTACCTACTGATGATGCAGCATCAGGAGCAACTGGAGGTTCAGTATCTTACCCAAGGACACTTCGATCGAACATGCAGGATAAACCCACAACCTTCAGGTTGTGAGACCACCACTCTACATTTGTGCTAATTAATTTTGTGTCAACTAAATACAAATATATCAGGTAAAGTAAGTGACTGCATAAGTATTCACCCCATTTAGGTCAGTATTTAGTAGATGCACCTATGGCTGCAACCACACCACATCTACACACCGCAAGTTTTCCATTTTCCTCCTTGCGAAACAGCTCAAACTCATTTGGATTCGACTGCACTCAAGTGTCCACTTCATTAACTGCAGCACTGCAGGCAACAGCCACCTGGAGCTCGGCTGAATTAAGTCAGTCACTTCATAGAGAGTGAATACTTATGGAGTCATTTTCTTTACCTGATATATTTTTAATTCATTGACATACATTTGTAAAAATCTGCTCTTGCTTTGACATGTATAGAGATTCTTTTTTGCATTTTTTTTGTCCAAAAAATCTAAATCACACTGCAGAAATCTTCAGGGGAGTGAATACTTTTGCAAGGCAATTTAGTGTGTCTCCAATGAAGCGAATGTTCATGTTTTTGTTCGTAGATATCTATCAATCATTCAAAAATAGTGAAAGTTTGTTTCAAGAGAGAGCAAACACCTGACAAGTTTTCCCCAAGCCCATCTCATCTGCAAGGATGCATCCCTGCTGGTTCTGCGCACACTGCGTCAACCACTGGACGCCATCCAGCTGATAGGCCCTCAGCTGTATCCCTGGCAAAAAATATAGACGTTTGGAAGAAGAAATACGAGTAGAAACACTTTAAAGTACACCAGCTAGCTTCCGTCAAGTCGTTAAAAGTTTCGTTCCCAGTTACCTCTCAAACCCCACCGATGTACGTCGCTCTGACACAGTGGGGTCGTCTTTTTTGCACCGATGCTGGCTTTAATCTTCAGCAACAATTCCGTCATATTTCCACACCGGCAGGACAAAGTCTGGACAAGTCGGTCAAACACTTCCGCGTCGGTCACGTGATACAGGAAGGCGAGCGCGCGCTACTTTTGGTTTTAACAACATTACTTATTCGCATATATATGCATGATTAAAAACAAATATACATCAGAGGTTGTTTATGTGGGTCCAACTGCGAAGGATCTAATGGCATATTCACTAATTATGCCATTTTCCATCCGGTGTTTGTATTGTTGTATGTCCTGATGTGATCACGTGACAGAAAGAGGCTGGGCTTAGCCGGAAGAGGCTATTAATTATTTACATATTAGAACAGAACCACTGAACTCTATACATGGTATGGCCCCGATCGCTTGCTGCTCATTGGAGGCCTGAAGCCACCGGAAGTATAGAAGTCGCCATGTTTTTTCACCCAAAACAAGAAAGCTCAACAACTAAGAGGAGTTCGAGATGCCGTCATGTGCTGCTATTAATTGCACAAATCGTGATACTCGTGAAAATCGCGAGAAGGCACTTACATTTCACAGGTAGGTAAAGGATTATAAATAATAAAAATAGTTTAAAAAATAGATACTTTAAATCTGTAAGCATCTTTTCATCCACGTAGTTGTAAATTACCCCTTATTCTCCTTTAGATTTCCACACTGCAATGCTCAACTTCTAAAGCAATGGGTAGTAAATATGCGGAGAGACAGTTTGATGTGCGGAGCCTTTGGATGTTAAGTCTTAAGTCTTTCTACGACGTGAAAGTTTCACTCTGATCTTACTACTGTGATTATGTTAATTACGCACATAAATGGAACAAGATGAAGTCATTATTTGTGTTTGTGTACATCACGCACATGTTTTATTAGGAAATTCTTCGTGTTAACTTTTATGAATGTTTGTACTTGTGTTAATGTGATCTTGTGTTACTCTTCTCTTGCGTCTGTCTTTAGAGAAGTCTTGGATGAAGCGCATGAGCTCACAAGCACATACAGTACTGTAAAGGACGAACAATAAAAACATCGAGTATGTACAAGTTCAGACGATAATTTGGCAAACAAAATGATGTTTTCAGTGTGGAACATGTCAATGAATAAATATTGTGCTGGAACTACTGCGCTTGTGATTTTCATCTTTCATATTAATTGCAAAGATTGAGGAATAGGGAGGATATTCTGCCTTACAAATGATTTACTGTATTCTACTTCATTTTTACAATCATTTATAACAGGCTTAGCAAATGGCAGCAAGTGCTTCATTTTAGACATGAATGAAAATACAGTGACTATAATTAAACATGTATTTCAAATCAATATGACGCAAGTATGACTGCATGTGTTCCATCAACAAACATGTCTTGTGTCTGTCAGTGGGGCATCATGTGGACTGGTGCTCCACTGTCCGCTACATCAGGGGTCCCCAACCACTGGACCGGATCGGGCCCAGTACCGGTCCGTGGGCAGGGCGAACTGGGCCGAGGAAACCTTTCAGGCGCAATGATAAAAAAAATACACACACACACACACACAAAAATATTTTTGTAAATAACTAAATACAATTTTAAGTAAATGCATATCCATTTTGGAAATATGGGCCATTATTTTATTTAAAAAATAATATAGTTTGAAGTTTTTGCATGTTTATGTTGTTTGTTGCGAGTGTCCCACTTTGTTTGACAGTCCTTGAACGCACCGTTGAATGTGCGCTAGCCTTCTCCCACTCTGCACAGATTGTCAACTATACTGTATTTTTATCGGGGGTTTTCACTACATATTGGTCTAAAATGCTAATACTCTGTGGGAATGCATAAAGGCAAAGTTTGATGACGTTATTGAGTGCTAATGCGTATATTTGTTGTGTGCACAGCTTGAAGTTAATTCATGCTAGCACACTGCCTGTTAGCACACATCAAGCAGCGGCGCTATAATCTTCTCTCTGAAAAACAAACTCCAAGTTTATAGTGGTGGATGGTGGGTCTGTATTCACTTTGTGCTTTTAATTTGATGTTGTTCCTGTCTTAGTTTTAGGAACTAATGACTAAGGCACATAAATGTAAACTAGTTACTGAAGAACTAATGAGGAATTAATGACTAAGGGACATACATTTACAGTTTCTGAGGAACTAATGACTAAGGCACATACATTTACAGTAGTTACTGAGGAACTATTGACTATGGCACACACATTTACAGTAGTTAAAGAGGAACTAATGACTAAGGCACATAAATGTAGACTAGTTACTGAAGAACTAATGAGGAATTTTGTAATTTTGACAGTAATTTTGTGTACCTTATTGTAAAGTGTTACCAATATTACTATTGTTAGGTTTATAGCCTCTCTTCTTTCTACTATAAAACCTACATTTAAAAAAACTAATAACTTCTATAATGTCACATTTTGTTTGTTCTCCTTTACTTTGGTTAGGTTTTCGCTGTCCTTCAAGCTATTAGGCCGATATTGTGTCATGACGTCAGGTTAAACATGAGAACAAGTGACACTACCAGGAAGGCTAGACCGTCTGAATTCACCAGTAATTTTTATTGATGTAATTGTATTTATTTTTATTGTATTATTATTTTAATAAAATGTATTTATTTTTTATTTAAAAGACAAAATATTAGTAAGGGGGGAAAGTTCATATAAGATATATTGTAATAAGATGCTTATTGACTGATACCACAAAGCTGAGATGCAGGCTGTTTTTTTTCCTTTCCAATATAAAAAAAACGTCATTGAATAGCTACACGGATTGGTTTAGAAAATGTAAACATGAACCCCGCATCCTTTCATTTTTCTGTATGTGGCCCTCGGTGGAACACGCTTGGACACCCCTGCAAAAAAAAAAACTAAGTGCTGTGCAAACAAAACAAAAATATTATACGTGATGAACATGCAGCACTTTCAAATGATTTTTTTTTTTTAAAAAGAGACCGGCCCCTTTACAAAAACAACAAAAGTCTTCATCCAGCTTGGGTCATCATGGCAGAAAAAAAGCCTCACTTCATGCACATGGCCAGCAACCTCAATATGGCGTCCCTGCAAGGTCATTTTCAGAGATTAGACAAAGCAGACAGCTGATGTCGGCCTTGCTTTTGTGCAACCAACCTGACAAATGGGATGTATGAAAGGCTGTACCTGGAAACAGCACAATTTTAAATCAGGCAAGATGCAGAAATCCACACCAATTTTGGAGAAGAATATAATAAACACACCAGGTGAATGACAGCACTTGCAAGATGACAAATAGCAAAGCCAGACCAAAGTTCTTCCACTGAAACAAAAACAGCACAATGACTTTTTTTGTTTTTTTTCCCACTGCATACCTGGCAGTTTTTCCATGGAGTAGTCACTCACCCAGAAGGCGGCACACAGCGTCAACACAAGACAAGTCTGAAATATTAAGAATGAGTGGGACAGATTTAAAATATGTGTTATATCGGTGGTTCCCAAACTTTTTACAGCCACACATTTCACCTGAAGCCTATTTGCTGTCTTTGCTCTTTTATTCCTTTTTTTCCCCCCAAAATTTTCCCACCTTGTTCCAAAACAATCTTCATACATTTTTTTCTCGTAATATTATGGCTTTATTCCCATATTATAATTTTCCCCAACCTAATATTCCAAAAATTAAAACAGTTTTGTCTGTTTGTGTTATTACTTTTTAATTTTTTTTTTTTTTTTAATTTTGCAACTCTATTTCAACTTTCTAGTCTTATAAAATTACAAATGTTCTTATTGTCATGTTTCAGTTTATGTCGCTCTGCTGCCCCCTGTCTGCCGTCTGTTTCAGCGCATGCTGTCTCTGATTGCACTGATGATGACCCTTTATCAGCTGCTGCCAGACAACTGGAGAGTGCCAGTTATTCCTTCGCTAACCTGTTAACCCACAGCCATTCCCGTTCCTCCGGTGGCTTCTAACTGGTCTACCTTTGCCTATCGTACCTGAGAAGTTAGAACGTATCCAAGCTAACGCTAAGTATTCTCTGCTACATTTTTGTACTGCATCTCTTTCCGTTCCTTGTCAGTGTTTTTTTCTGCCTTTAGTTCGCCAGTGTTTTGTGTTTGGTGACTCTGGGAGAGGCAGACAGTGTGCCGCAGGAGCTGACTGTGCAATGACCACTTGTGACTGCTGTGAGGCGGGGGCGGACCTCTCGGCAGCAACCGCAGAACAATACGTGCTTTCACTTAGTTTACCAAATACCAGTCCCTAAATTTGTAACTAGTTGCTTTTGGGAAAATAAGTCACCAAGAGGATTTGGAAAGTGGCCAGATTTAGTGAGAAAATGTCCAAGTTGGCAACACTGGGCTAAACATGAGATTGGAAGGACGGGGAGCCTTTCACAGATGGAGAATACACTAAGTCCCCAGCTTACGAACATCCGACATGCAAACTTTCGGAGATACAAACACGAGCCGACGGGTCTACTTTTTTCATGTATTTTGCC
Source organism: Dunckerocampus dactyliophorus (assembly GCF_027744805.1). Classification (NCBI taxonomy): domain Eukaryota; kingdom Metazoa; phylum Chordata; class Actinopteri; order Syngnathiformes; family Syngnathidae; genus Dunckerocampus; species Dunckerocampus dactyliophorus. The sequence goes on from NC_072828.1 coordinate 4,992,646, forward strand.
TTGTAGTACTGTAACTCCATATTTATACTACTACATGCTTGACCAGTAGAGGGCACTGTGACACTGCTAATGGGACCAACAGGGAGGGCGAGACAAGGAAGAGGAGAGAGGAAGGCTAAGAGCTGTATGATACAACCCAGTGATTAAAGTTTATGAAGAGTTAATAGGCCTGCTTAATTCTACACCACCCACAGAACACTACCTCTTTTAGAAGAGTCTAACCACGACAACCATTTGTCCTGTTTTTTGGTCCTTTTTATACAGTATTTCTCTATCAGAGAGGAGAAATATGATCTTAGAGGAAACTTAAAACATTTATATGTGAGAACAACGCTGAAAACCCACAGCAATTCTGTATGTGGAATTAAATTATGGAACGGATTGAGTAAGGAAGTCAAACAATGTACAGAGATGAGCAAATTCAAAAAACAATACAAGCAGTTGATGTTTGCTAAATACAAGGCAGAAGAGTCTTGATCACCACAATGATTGTTCTGTCATGCTTGTTTTTTTTGTTTTGTTTTTGTTTTATTTTTTTTGTCTTCTTACTGTTAGTATTTATTATTACTCTGATTATTATAGAAAATATGAGATGGAATGCAGGAAGTGAACAACAGGTACTGCACTAGATGTGGAACGGAGGGGGGGTAGGATTAAATACGCTTTGCTTCTTCGAGGAAAAGGCTTCTTGAGACGTCATCTGTACTTCTGTGTAGAAGGTGTCGGACGTTTCGCTCCTCATCCGAAGAGCTTCGTCAGCAAACTAATAAGTGCTGGTAGCTTAGGCCTTAAATACAGTAAGAGTGGGCGGAATTGGTGTGCCAACACCCTCCTCCTATTGGTTCGTTACACTAAGCCTGGGCGGAGCAGTGGTATAATCCTATCCTGTTATTCACACCTACGATAAAAGGGAAGTGTCGCTCCCTGAATTGGGTATGAACGACTCTGATACTGGCTTGTTAGCATCTATTGTTCTGGCTCGGCCCTGCCTTCACCTCATTTGCAAGACTAAGAGCTGTGGGTTTTGGTCTCAGTAACCTGCTGAACACAGGGTCCAAATTGAACCTCAAACCACCATTCCGATTCAATGATGGGTTCTGTTGTTTGACAAAAATAGCTTCCTTTACTCCTCTTTCAAACCATCTGTTTTCTTTGGCCAAAATCTTTACCTCGCTGTCCTGAAAAGAGTGATTGGTAGCTTTCAGGTGTAGATGTACTGCTGATTGAGGACCACTAGCATTGTCCCTGCGATGTTGATAAAGCCTTTTTTGGAGCATTTGCTTAGTTTCCCCAATGTAGTGCTCTTTGCATTCCTCATCTTTACAGTGGATGGAATAGACCACATTGCTCTGTTTCTGGTTTGGAGCCTTGTCTTTAGGATGCACTAATTTTTGTCTCAGGGTATTTACTGGTTTGAAATAGGTAGGAATTTTGTGTTGCCATAAGATCCTCTGGAGTTTTTCGGAGACCCCCGCTACATAAGGGACTACCACTCCTCTCCTTTTTGCTTCTGTGGGCTTTTGGGTTTCTTTCCCTACTCTCTTCTTTTGACATTTGTTAAAAGCCCACCGTGGGTACCCACAGGTTGAGAGCGCTCTCTGGACATGTTGTGTCTCCTTTTTCTTTCCCTCAGCACTAGTTGGTATTTGTTCCGCTCTATGTTGGAGGGTCCTAATAACCCCTAGTTTATGTTGTAGTGGATGGTTTGATTCAAAAAGCAGGTATTGGTCAGTGTGTGTGGCCTTTCTAAAGACCTCTGTAAGTAGCTGTCTGTCCTTTCCTATAATTACCTTGCAGTCTAAGAAGGCTAGTTGGTTTTCTTTAGTGTCCTCGCGAGTAAATTTGATATTGGTGTCCACCGCATTGATGTGATCTGTGAAAGACTGAATTTCTTGTTTTTTGATTATGACAAAGGTGTCATCCACGTATCTAAACCAGTGCCTTGGTTTTGTCCCTGAGAAGGATGTGAGAGCCTGTTTCTCCATCTCTTCCATGTACAGATTCGCCACTATGGGTGAGACTGGTGAGCCCATAGCACAACCATGAATTTGTCTGTAGAATTTCCCTCTAAACTGAAAATATGTGGTGTTAAGGCAAATTTCCAGTAATTGGCAGATGTGGTCAGCACTAAGTTTTGTTCTCCGATGCAGAGTTGAGTCCTCGAGCAGTCTCTTCCTCACCACCGAGACTGCTGCTGAGGTGGGGACAGATGTGAAAAGTGAAGTCACATCATAAGACACCAAAGTTTCCTCTGGCTCCAATCTGAGGTCTTTGATGCTCGCCACAAACCCTTTTGTGTTCTCTATATGATGATCAGTGTTGCCTACCAATGGGGATAAGACTGTTTTTACATATTTCGCTACATTGTACGTGGTAGAGTCAATGCTACAGACAATGGGTCTGAGGGGAAACCCTTCCTTGTGGATTTTTGGAAGGCCATAGATACATGGTGTAGCCTCCCCAGGGTATAACCTATGATACATCTGTCTGTCAATTAGTTCTTCCTTCTCTAACTTTTTGCTTCTTCCTACTCCTTTTGGACATGTGGAACTGTGAAAGGATGATTCATGAGATGTATTCCATTGGAACCTTCATGTTCAAATAACTAAACCAAACCAAACCAAACTTTTGAAAAGTGGTTGGGAAAATGTCAGTGTTATGGGAATAAAGTCTTTAAGGCAGTGGTTCTTAACTGTGTTGGAGGTACCGAACCCCATCAATTTCATATGCCCATTCACCGAACCCTTCTTTAGTGAAAAATAAAATATAGATTTTTTTCAAATGCAAGACATAGGTATATGTTTTTTTACTGGTGCACAAAATGACAGAGACAGGACGCTGACTCCCATCAGGGTTCGTGATACAGGTGAATCCATGCTGTACATATTCGTCCGACCACTTTCTTTTTTTGCTCGACATACAGTAGTTAGAATGGATTCAAATATTAAGAACGAAATCACACGACGTACTACCACATCAGTCACACGTGGACTATTTGATGGTGCGCTTTATTTGTACTCGGAACTGGGAAGTCGGACTGAGAGTGACGTGATCTCCGAGTTAAAAGCGTTCCAGTTGCCAAGTCAGAAAAACTGCACACTAGAGCAATATTTTTGATAAATTATTTATTATTTATCGTTTACACACGAGGCAGCCATCATTGATTGTTAACTCAGAGGTGGTGTGGATGCTCTGACGTCCAAGTTAAACATTCCGACTTCGGGGTGGCGGTTCAGTCGGGTGGTCCCGCTAGGAAATTGCAACTTCCAAGTACAAATGGAACGCACCATGAGCGCGCTAAATTCTTTGCCAAGGCAAGCAATGTAATGTGATTATCTGCAGCCAGTCATGGCGAAGCAGCGGCGTGTCATCACGAATTGACACGATGAGTCCGGTGTGTCTTAACCTCCCTGGGACCGACTCACCGAACCCCTAGGGTTCGATCGAACCCAGGTTAAGAACCACTGCTTTAAGGGAATGTAGTAATTCTGAGAAGAACTTTTTTTTTTTTAAGCATCAGCAGAAATGGAAAAAACAGCTGTAACTTCATCAGAATAAAGTGAAGAGTAAAAGAAAAAAGTTGTGTTGTAATGAGAAAAAAGTCACAATTTCAGGAGAATAAACTAAAAATGCCATTTTCATAGCAAATAGTGGAAATATTAAAGAACAGTTATGTTACTGTTTGAAAGTTGCAATATTATGAGAAACAAACAAAAAGTTGTCACTTTTGTAATAATTTTGTTAAATTTTGTTTTGTTTGTTTGTTTGTTATAATTTTTTGTTGTCACCATTATGAGAAAAAAATTACACACAAAAAACATCAGCAGAAATGGAAAAAAAGTTGTGACTTAATTCAAAATATTAAGAGAAAATAGTTGTATTTGCAAAAAAGTCACAGTTTATGAGAATAAGCTCGCAATACGAGGAAAAATAATGTCATTTTTGTAGCATAACATGGAAATTTATTGAAGAAAAAATATGTTGCTCTTTTAAAGTTGTAATATTATGAGAAACAAACAAAATAAAGTCCAAATCTTATTGGAATAAAGTCATAATATTACAAGGAGAAAATGTACAAAGATTGTTTAAGAAGAAATTCGAAATATTTGGAAAATGTATATAATTTTTAAAACCCACAAAATGGATATAAAGAATATGCTTTTTCACCAACATCACAAAGCTGAGATGCAGAAGAAAATATCCCAGTGTGCCTTGTTTGCTTTCATTTAGTGGAAAAAGTAGGACTTACTATCATGATGGTGGTGGCCAGTGCTCTTGTTTTGTCACACATCCTCTTCAGCTGCTTCAAGGGGCCCATCAGGAACATGGTGCTGTGGCAGACAATTCAATATCAACACAGAACATTCCCGCTGTGTGCTAGCTTGGGCTGTTGGCATCACTGACCTGCACAGCGCACAAATGTTCCCAAACGTGTAAAAGACGATGAAGAGGATGAGGCCAATCCTGGGGAGGAAAAGCACGCACACTCCCTGCAAGAACATGAGATACAGCGCCATACTCTTTCACTTCTTAAATCTGCCACATAAACACTGAAGCTTGTAAGCTCATTCCTTTTGTTTGGTGTTATTTCTTTTTGGAACAAAATGCAGAAATTGATCAAATACTCTCATGCCGTGCAGTTTACTTTTCATTTCATTCCATTTTTGTCTTGTTGGAAAACCATACGTAATTTACTAATAATAATTGCGCTTGTAATAAATGGCTGCAATATGTCAATACTCAGTCCTTTGAACAATAATGTAAAACTATTCAGAAAATCTAAATTCACCAAAAACAAGGGAGCCCTTCATTTTTTAAGTTACTTAATTTACTATTAAGTAATTTTGCAGCGTAGAACCGCTGCTCCTCTGCTTTGAGAGGAGCTACTGTAAATGAGGTGACTCGGGCATCTGGTCAGGATGCTTCCCGGACGCCGGACGCATCCCTGAGGAGGTGTTCAGGGCACGTATGACCGCTAGGAGGTTTCCGGGGAGACCCAGGACATGTTGGAGAGACTATGTCTCTCAACTGGCCTGGGAACGCCTCAGTATCCGCCAGGAGGAGCTGGACGAATTAGCCGGGGAAAGGGAAGTCGGGGCTTCCCTGCTTCGGCTGCTGCCCACGCAACCCGACCTCAGATAAGCAGAAGAAGATAGATGGATTGATTGATGGAATTTACTGGAAATTCTTTTAAAGTATCCATATTTTTGCTTAATTTTTACTTTATAGTAGGGCTGGGCGATATGACCTCAATCAATATCACGATAAATTGGTCAGTTTTACCTCGATATCGATAAATGCACGATAAATCCCGACCACTATATATCTTTGCCATCAGAAAATAACTGCAGGAAATGTAAATTAACTGGTTTTCGTTTATTTATTGACCAACTGGCACACATTACTTTCAGTGAAATATAATGCACGTAATGGGACGCACCTATTCCGCCTATAAAGCCTTCTGAAAAAACCTCCAAAAAGCGCCGCCAACGCTCCACTACATAACGTGCTTTGGGTGGTTACGACAGTTTTCATTCTCGTGTTCTTTTGCTCAACATCATCTTTGGAACCCAAAATAAATCTCCCTGGAACTGCGGTCCACAAATATGAATGTATGGTACATACCCTGGCATACTACATGTACATCCTGTACACACATGTACAAGGCTACACATACAGCCACATAACATGACTGTCTCATGCAATTACATTACTAATGGCCACTTATCACACTGCACAAGAACAACGGCACTGATATCAACCCAACCAACCACAACCATGTCAGGTAACATATTCCAATAAAAATAATACCATTTAAAAATATAGTGACTTTCTATTCAATTCCAGACATTCCATTGTCATGTTATTTGTATGTGTGTGCCATGTTGGCTTTAGAAACTGGATAGATAACCATCATCAAAATGATCATTTCCACAATGAAAAGAAAATGTCACGTTCTTGTCGCCATGTGACCATCTATTAGTGACTCAAATAAAGCATGGAATCCTTAAAAACTGCTACCAACAGCAAACTAATCATGGTTTCCTTTAGATAATGTTTTTATTCCCTTCTTCTTTATTTGTGAATTGTCAATTTTGCATAGTTGGCCATGATGCACTTGTTTTTTGTTTTTTTTTAACGGCTGAAAAATCCATATATTTCAAGTCAAGTATTTGTGTTATTAGGTATTAGTATCATTCGGAGCAGCGTACGATGCATACAAACAGAAAAAAAGGTTTTTAGCGCATGATTGGGAAAGCAGTATAGTACGTCACAGAGAGCAGTCATCTTTCCAGCAGCGCTCCAGTATCCAACTGATAACATAGCTAGTTAGCTACGTCAGCGAGTGCAGCTTGTGAGCCAAGACAAGTTGTAGGAGACTTGTAGATTTCTATCGAGATGCACCAACATGTTACTCTACTTTGATTCACTTTGTATGGACTCATTTCAAGAGCAAAATGCGAATGAAAGGGTTGAAAAACGTAGTCGCACGTGTGCTCCTTTTTATTTTTTCTACTCGCACAGTCTCTTTCTAGGTACAGCCGCTTCTTCATTTGAACCATCAGCCGTTCCCTCAAGGTCTGTTTCCCTTCTTGTTCAGGCTGGATGGGTGGAGTCATGTGACTACCTCGTCTTAAAGGGGAATGAACATAGCATACCAGCACACACAGTCAAAACAGACAAAAACATACTTTTATTTTCGTTTTTATTAAAAACCTGAATTTACCCACATGGGCAAAATGACGTCGGTTATAGTGGTCAATTTCAGGAACGGTAAATTTTCGGTTTCTCGCCCAGGCCTACTTTATAGTACAATATATTTAAAAATCTTACAAGAATATTTTAAATCCAGTTTGGTATACAGTAGGTGTGTCCAAACGTCTTTCCCACATGACATGTTGGTTTATGTTCACTTTTATGCCTTAGTTCTGGTTTTATGCTTGTATTTTGGTAGTTTTGCCTGGTTTATATCGGCCTGCTTTGCTTTTTCCTTTCCCACTTGTTGCTAATTGTTTTTTTTCTTGTATTTAGTTCAGGTGCGTGCTTCTTAGTTTGTCATTGCATTGTTTGCTGAAGCTCGACACGCTACTGCAAATCTGTCTTTGCCAAATCCCTGCCGCTGCTATTAAAATATACATTTTATCTGCAATTGGGTCCTGCTCTCTGCATTCTGGGGTCGTCGCCACAACACCACAAGCCAAAACGTGACAGCAACACACGTAGGCCTGTCACGATAATGCATAGATCGATTTATCGAACGATAAAAAAAAACAGGTGGATAATTATGAGCCCTTGATAAATTGACATTTACGTGTCTGCTCCATCTGTTAGTCTCTCTGTGGTACACAGGCTGGATGACAAGAGGGTTCACTCTTCATGTGTCTCTGTACATTGCCTGGGAGATATCAGCAACTGCGTTTCAGCTCACTGTCCTGTCTGGTTTTTTCCACTTATTGCGTTGCTGTGTGTACAGTAGTTCTTTTGACACCATGAGTAGGATAGGTAGATGTGAAGTGATGACGTCCCGTGATTCGTGAGGGTTCAAGTGGGCGTCTTCTGTGCCCTAGGTACACGACACTTGTGTGACATCTAGTGGCGCAAATGTGGCATGACAAAATGATCATTGAATAGTAATAAACCAAATGATAATATGGTTTTAAAAAAAAGGTTGAAATGATCAAAGATATGCTAAGAAGTTATATATATTTATATAAACAGCTGCCCTAAATTAGGCTATAGTTAGACCACTCCTCAAAAAGCCGAACCTGGACCCATCAACTCTGTCCAACTTCCGTCCAATTTCACTTGTGTCATTCCTGTCCAAGGTCATGGAGAAACTTTCCCTCTCACAACCCCAATCTTATCTGTCAATACATAATACTGCTAACAAATTTCAATTGGGCTTTAAAACCCACCACAGCACAGAATCCACGTTATTGAAAGTACACAATGACATCCTCACAGCCCTCGATGCTAAAACTCCATTGTGCTGGTACTTTTAGACCTTACAGCTGCTTTTGATACTGTGGACCACTCATCTCCCGCATGGAACACTGTGTTGGCCTACGCGGCTCTGTGCTTAAATGGTTCATGTCATATCTCACAAATGGGACTTTTTCAGTAATGATCGATGATTTTTCCTCTACAACCGCTTCCCTCTCCTCTGGCGTGCCCCAGGCTTCAATCCTTGGGCCTACCTTATTTTCACTACATGTTACTATTAGGACCAATCATCTCCAGACACAATATCCATTTCCATTTTTATGCTGATGATGTACAGCTCTACTCTACCTCCCAGTAATACTGAGTGGCAAGAATGCATAAGATCGCCTCTATAGCTGCCTGCATGACATCAAACAAATATATATTTATATGAAGGAAAAACACAGTACATTGTTTTTAGCTCTGATTCACCGCACTGCGCACCCAATTTTAACACTCCTACCCCTCTTTGTGCTCCTGCCGTTAAAAACCGTGGTGTGTTTTTTGACAACAGTCTAAAGTTTGATAAGCAAATTAGTTCTGTGATCAGAGCAAGTTTTTTCCACCTCAGCCTCCTGGCAAAGGTAAAGTCCTTTTTATCAAGACCAGATCTTGAAAGTGTTGATTATTGCAACGCCCTCTACACTGGAGTAAATCAGTCCCTCCGCCGCAGACTCCAGTTGGTGCAAAATGCAGCTGCTCGCCTCCTCACTAATGCTCCAAAACATGCCCATATCACTCCAGTTGTCTTTGTCTCCACTGGCTCCCGGTATAGCCAAGAATCAATTTAAAGTCCTTCTGTTTGTGTTCAAAGCCATTAATGTTTTTTTCTGTCCATCGCCACTCCAGGGGCCGGCGCTGTTCTCAACACACAACATTTTTCATTTTTTTTTGTTTCATGTTAAATTATATTTTCAGAATGTGCCCCAGTATATCCCTGGTACACAGCACGTGACCGATGAGATGCTTTGGTTTGTTGGATAGTCAATAAAGTTTGATTGAAAAACTACAATCCAAACAACATGGACGCAACAAGTGAACGTGCGCTCCAGCAACAAGCAACATTCCCCAAAGCTTGATGAACCAGTAAGACAACACCACTTTCCTTCCACTACAACTAAAATACTTTTGTGTATCCTTACAAGAACGGTACATGCTGCCTGCTAGTAGTGCTAATGGTAATAATCCATGTACAAAAATTAGCTAACTGCGGTCTGAAAAAAAATAACTATTTAGCGGACACTATGCTGCCATCTCTTAACACAAAGTAAAAGTAAAATAAAAATACTTACAAGAATAGTACATGCTGCTCCAATGACAAAACAGGCGATGAATCCTTTCACTCTTGTTCCCCATCCTAGCGTTGACGCCTCATTGACCGACTACAGGCGGCAAAAAACAAGTTAATTGCTAATTAAACGCAGCGAACAAGGAAGAGCAAATCAAAGATCGTTTTGTTCTTACCTCTAGGATTGTTCTGTCATCTCGCCGCGTTTCCTCGCCGCTCAAAACTGATTTCAGTTTATCCATAGCCAAAGAGTCTCCTTTCTAATGTACTACAAACGTCAATAAATGTTTGGATTCCTCACTGGGGTTGCAGTGGCATGGCTGCGTGGGAGACTGACAGCCGGTGCCTTGCCAAAGTAGGTATACCTGACAAAGTGTATCCCCTTCCGCGGGAGCGCGCACGGGTGCGGAGGGGGCGGAGCTGAGGTTCCCAGACGCGATATTATTTTAGTTAATCAAAAACAAAACGTGGATTGCGTTCATGCTTTGAATGTTAAAGATCGGTATTGTAATGCGAGACATTTCTACCGAAATAAATTGTTTTGATTCTGCACATTACGTGTCGCCCAAGTTAATACCGTACACGGTACCGTATGACAACGTCTTTTATCATCCTTCTCCTTATAATAGTGTAGTTTGGCGATCAGCCTGCTAACCAAACACAGGCTAAATACTGTGTACTAGATTCAAACACGCTTTCCACTCCAGTTATAGGCTGTGATACAATACTGTCGAAAATAGTTGTTTACTGTAACTCATCCTTTTCACTGGATTTTTTATTTATATCGGTGTAGTATTTATTTTAAAAACCCGCCCTCTGTTGGTCATCTTGAGCAACGTCATAGTATTTATTCAGAAATTGTCAACACTATCGACCGAAACATGTTATGATGGGTGTACACATTATTTCAACCTGGCCGACTGTGTCTGCAGCATAAATATGCTTAACATACCTGATATAAGTCCACTCCTCTACACGCTCTTCACCTATGATTGCGTGGCCTCCCACAACAACACCAGCATCATTAAATTTGCGGATGACACTACAGTCATCGGACTGATCACTGGTGGTGTTGAAACATCATACAGAAGAGAGGTGGCGGACCTCATAGCTTGGTGTCATGATAACAATCTCCTTCTCAATACAGATAAGACTAAAGAGATGATCATCGACCCAAGAACAAGGGAAAAGGAGCCGCATAGACCCCTGTTTATTGATGAGACTGAGGTGGAGAGGGTGAAAACCTTCAAGTTCCTTGGCACACACATCAGCGAGGACCTCACCTGGTCTCACAACACCGAACAAATTATGAAGAAGTCCCAAAGGAGACTGTACTTCCTGAGAAGACTGAGGAAATTTGGCATGTCCACCACAATCCCGATTTGCTTCTACAGATGCACTATGGAAAGTGTCCTTACCGCCTCCATCACTGTTTGGTACGGTAACTGTACAACACGTGATAGGAAGGCACTCCAGCAGGTGATCAAGACCTCACAGAACATTGTTGGGGCAGCCCTCCCCTCACTGCAAGACATTTATAAATCTAGAGTCCTACGCAGAACACACAACCTCATCAAAGACAGCACACGTCCACAACACTCATTATTCACACTCCTACCGTCAGGCAGACGCTACAGGAGTTTGAAGTCCAGGACCACAAGGCTGGCAAACAGCTTTTACCCACAGGCCATCAGGCTTCTCAACGAAGCACTCACACACGCCACACCCAACACACGCACACACTCATAGCACTTTATTGATTTATTTGTATTAATGTTTCTTCTGTTGTTGTTGCTTAATTTATTGGTATTTATGTTTCTGATGTTCTTATTCATTTTCTTGTGTTTTCTTTCTTGTTTTGGGAGAATGAACAGAACAAGAATTTCATTGCATAGCAGAACTGCCTGTTTTACTGTGCATATGACAATAAAACTCTTGAATCTTGAATATGAAATGCACCCCCCCCCCGCCATAATTGTCAGCTTTATTTCTAGAATCATGTGGATTATTCTGTAGGTATTAGCCATCATATATGGAAAAACTTGGGAATTTGGAGCAGTTTCATTCAGTTTCATTCAGAAAAATAATATGTGCCTGTGATTTCTAATGACATTATACAAGAAAGCTCCTAAATTTAAAAATCACATGTACATATAGAGCATTTGATAAGAAAACTATCCTCAAAGTCATTTGACAAGTTATGTTTGCAATTTGTGTTTACTGGATTCACATCATTAGTGTTAACATTACATCATAGAAAACATGTGCAGTATGTAATTGGTACACTTTCAACATTTCTATGTAACACAAGTACACACTCAAGGAGTCTGTCATTCTTGTCTACATTTACATAAAAGAGAACACACTGACTGAGCTGAATGTGTTACAGAGCGAAATAAAAACTAACTTGAGATCATATCAAATACATAGAATATAGAAATACACTGTTGTGTATTTGTTTTGTATTTCTTGTGTAGTTGTGTGCATGTTCAAGGTCCCTTTCTGTGCACAACAACCTACGCGACCCTTCCAGGAGAAGATGGACTTGACCTACAAGTAGATGTCTCTTCATCATGTCTATTCAAATAGCTTCAACACATCAATGAGTACTGTAGATAAAATACACAATAAAGGACATAAGCATCAAAGACGACCTGAAGTCATAGAAATAATACCATATTATTCAATAAAGAACATTCATTTTCAAATCATTTTGTGCTTGTCAAAGAGTAGGTTTCATCATGAAATCTTAGTATCGTAATCACAGCTTCTCCACCGAGTGATGATGATGATGATGCAATGATTCATCTTGGAAGGTGCAGCATGGTGGAGTAGTGGTTAGCATGTCTGCCTCACAGTCGGGATCAGGCCGGGATGACCTCCACCTCTCGCCCAAAGCCAGCTGGGATAGGCACCGGCCCGTAACCCTGAGGAGGACAAGCGGTACAGAAAATGAATGATTTTCAAAGGTCAACGTAGACCGTTGGTGTCAAACTCAAGGCCCGGGGGCCAAATTTGGTCCGCCGTATCATTTTATGTGGCCCGCGAAAGCCTTGAAACAATGCATGTCAAAAGGACACTTATGTTAATATTATGTGAAAAAATATATTTGTATATATATTGTAATTTTGTTATTAATATTAATTTTGTTTTTACTTTTTTAAGCTTTATTTTTCATTATTTTACTTTTCTACTATTGTAAAATTATATTTATATTATTGTATTTTTATATGTATGCTGTATGCTAATTTTTATATTTTTTTACTTTATATAAAAATATTAAATTAGTAAAAATGTTAATATATAAAAAATATTTGTACAATAATATAAAAAATGTAGTATTTAAGACATATTTTTACAATAATTTAATAAACATTTACCATTACATTTACAATACATTAAAAATATATATTAAAGGAAAAACAAAATTAATATTACCAACAAAAACAGCTTTAAAAAATATATTTTTGAAATCATGTATTTGTTATCAATATTGACAGAAAACCTTACTTTTTTGTTGTCAAATCCAATTTAAAATAACTATTTTTTTATTAGTTATTAATGTAATAATTAATTAACAAAATTCTAAAATAGAATTATAAAAAGTGGCCATAACTGGGATGTGGCCCACGGTGAAAACGAGTTTGACGCCCCTGACAAAGACCTACACCTTAAAGATGAAACATGAAGTTGTATCAAATGTGGTTTTGCTATCATTGGCTGAAAAAAGAGAAACTAATACGGAAATTAGGGATGCTTACCTCCTCCAAAGGAGTAAACTCAGTCAATACCACACCCCCTTCATTCCACACCACTCTGAAAATACAAGACATGTGATTGGGTCATTGCTGATCATCAACGTTCACATGAACTATTTTGAATCTATACAGTATATGTGATAATGTCCAGGTATATATTCACTAGGGGTGCAACAATACACAAAGATGGTATCCGTGTTGATCTTGTTGCCACATCGCCAACAATCAAGTCTTCAGTGAAGGTAAAAGTAACCTTAAATGTTCATTTATGCCTTTCATTCATCATTTATACATATTTATATGCATTTTTAATTGTTTTCTGCAAGTAAAACTATGATTGTAAAACTATGAAAACAGCCAAGGTGGTTCCAATTTTTTAAAATGGAGACAAACATCAATTTACAAATTATCGACCAGTTTCTTTGTTACCTCAATTTTCTAAAATTATGGAGAAGCTATTTAATAATAGGTTGGACAAATTGATTAATAAGAATAAATTACTAGCAGGCAGTCACTATGGTTACAGAGCCAACATTTCAACTTCTATGGCACTGGTGGAAATCACGGAGGAAATCACTACTGCCATAGACAACAGAAGATGTGCAGCAGCTGTATTTATGGATCTGACAAAAGCCTTTGATACAATTAATCACAATATCTTAATTTCAAAATTAGAAAGGTACGGAATCAGAGGATTAGTTTTGAATTAGGTTAAAAGCTACCTAGCAAAAAGGAAACAATTTGTAAAGCTAGGAGAATACACATCTGGGAATTTATACACCACGTGTGGAGTACCCCAGGGGTCCATTCTTGGACCAAAACTGTTCAATTTGGATGTCAACGACATTTGTAAAGTAACAAAGGATTTAAAGTTGGTTTTATTCGCGGATGATACCAGCGCTTTTTGTTCTGGTGAAAGCACACAAGAACTCATTAAAAAGGTCAAGGATGAAATGGTTATATTAAAGTCATGGTTTGACTGGAACAGATTATCCTTGAACTTAAGTAAAACTAAAATTATGCTATTTGGAAATAGCAGAAGGGATACATACGACCAAATACAAATAAACTGAGTGGATATTGAAAAAGAGTATAAAATTATACTCAAATCCTCGGAATTTACACACCCTCCTCTTTTATCCAGGCAGTTAGCTGTGGTAACGCAGTACACTTGTGACCACCTTTGTGCGGGGCGGAACTGTCAACAGCACCTGCTGTTGCTCAGTGAAAACACAATATGCAGAACAATACGTGCTTTCACTTTTGAGTCCCCACATACCAGAAAACTCCCCAACGACGCCAGAAAAAGTCACTAGATTTGCTGCTTTTGAGAAAATATGTCATAACGGGGGGTTGGAATGTCACCAGACCACCTGACAAAATCGCCAAGTTGGTTGGTTCCTTTATTGAGAAAGAGTATTTTCTTTGACAAGGGTTAGTGATACGGCAGTGCAGATCATCCCTGCAGACCCAATTCATGGATGATGTGAAGACAGTGGAAACATGCACCAGTCCACATGATGCCCCAGAACTCACACCATATTTGAAGTACATGTTTAATAATAGTGTGCTGTCAATAAATATCCTCCCATTCCTAAATCTTTGCAATGAATACAGCAGATGAAAACATCATTTTGTTTGCCAAACTTTCATCTGAACTTGTACATACTCTATTTGTTTTTGTTGTCCATTTAATGAATGAGCTTGTGAGCCCGTGCATTTCCTCCAAGACTGCTCCAAAGACAGAAATGTAAACACAAGATCGCATGAACACAAGCACAAACATTCATAACACACAGAATTTCCCAATAAAACACGTACGTGATGCACACAAACACAAATAAGGACTTCATCTTGTTCCATTTCTGTACGTAATATGTGTAGACGTTTTATGTCCTTACATATTCATGGGAGTAAGATCAAACTTTCTATGTCGTAGAAAGATTCAAGACTTTACAAAGGCTCCACACACCAAACTGCTTGTATAAATAAATAATAATTATTACTCTTTCTCCCCGCTTTGCAACATAATGTTGACATTTTTTAAGGACTGGACGGAAGTGCGAATCTTGGGATATGATGGACCACGAAGGATAGTTTGAATGCAGACTTCCACTCAGTGAAGTAGGAAGACACATTTGAAGGAGAATGAAATAGAAAGTGCCTGTGGTTTCTTCATTCCAAATGTACAGCTAGGGCTGGGAATCTCAGGGTGCCTCACGATATCATACAATTTGCGATACTTGACCTCATGATAACAAAGATAGGGACAAACGGACACCATCTTCATTCTTTGCGATGAGTTATTTCTTGAATTCAGTAGTGTTTGTCAGCGTTTATCGATGTCCTTTGGGCCCACGGGGGTTATTTAGACTCAATGAAATGCATGCACTGTGAGTCACAGACACTGAGGGTGGTTTGTTAAGTTTGCCAAAGGATACAGGACAGCGCAAGCAGACTAGATTCTTACGTGTAATATTGTACAAAAAACGCGGAAAATTTTGGATTTTTTGTCAAATCACACGTACAAAAAGCGAGGTTTGACTATACACTGTACTGTATCGCTTTTTTTTCTCACTCATCACAACATCACGTGTCGCAGACACATCGATTATGTCTTTGTTTTGCATGTATTTCATCATATGATTATTCAAAATTGTCAACACTTGGAAGTGCGATAGTCGTAATTTTGTGTATCTTATTGTAAAATGTTACAAAAAAAAAACATCTGACTGATTAGGTAAAATTTTCCACTTTTGAACTAAAAGGTAAGCATGACAACTCCAAAAGTTTAGCACATATGACTTGATGGAAGAAAACAATGGCAGACACGTGTTACCACCACGGAACATCACTGACAGCCTCCAAACCTCCTCTGGCTTCCTGCACGTCGTCATTCCACCTGCTTGATACTGTGCAGGATGCTACATTGTTTTATTACATCGTCATATATGTGATCATACATACATTAAAACTTGTAATACTATGCAAGTATAGTCAAGTTGTTTAAATGAGCCATAAATGTTATAAAACACATTTCAAAAATGTGTTATTGCTGATCAGAGTGTTGTGCAAATGAACAAAGTAGCCAAAAAGTAATAAGAAACTAGCTACTAATATTACTAGCGTTTAATCTATTACCTTTAGCTCTGAGTTGGAGATAAATCTACCGACGGAGAACCTCGTCTCTCCTCTAAAACATACACCAACTAATAATTTTGCTTCGCATGTTTTACAGAGTGGGCTCTAAAATGCCAATGTTTCTTACTCTTCATGACATGACTGCTCATTAAACTCAAGCCTCATTCGGACTCAAGTCAGTTACCTGTCAGGGTGTCAGAAGGTGTGACCTGAGGATGATGCCTGATGAGTTAAACAAGTAGTCCTACCTGCAAGATAAGCGCTGCAGGTTGGAGGCGGGTCCGGATGTAATTATTATGCTGTCTAGATTTAGAAATGTGATGGCCGAGATAAAATAGTAAAATTATTTTGTTGAAGTGATGGCCAATTTTAAATTAAAAAAATAGAATTAAGTTCATTTGTGGTCCGCGCGGTGGTCTAGTGGTTAGCATGTTGGCCACACAGTCACAGTCTGGAGATCGGGAAGACCTGGGTTCGATTCTTCCTGGGGCATTTCTGTGTGGAGTTTGCATGTTCTCCCCGTGTGTGTGTGGGTTTTCTCCGGGTACTCCGGTTTCCTCCCACATTCCAAAAACATGCATGTTAGGTTAATTGGAGACTCTAAATTGTCCATAGGTATGAATGTGAGTGGGAATGCTTGTTTGTCTATATGTGCCCTGCCATTGGCTCCAGCATAAAAATGAGGATTAAGTGGCGTCAAAAATGAATGAATAAAATATTAAAAACAATAAAAACCCAATGGCGACCATAAGATTAGGAACACTCAGCAAGTTTAAGAAGGCCGCAGGAGATGGAGCAGCTATTGCAACTTTATTTGGTTTTTGCCTGTACACCACTTTGGTGACCCCCCCTCCCCCAACCTGAATTGCACTGCATTTGCTGACAAAGTGACAATTCGCACCCAAAATGAACTGAAATCCCAATGGCGGCTTTCATGTTCTGTGCCTGTCTTGTTGCTGCCGCCTCTCTACCTTGTCTTGCAGTGAGCCACCTTGCCGGCTGGGCGGAGCTACCGGCGCACGCCAGCATATCATGTATTTAAGCTCGACCCTTGAACTCTGTAGTTGCCAGATTGTACCTTGTTTCTCTTCAGCACACCTCGTACCTTCCACGCCGTAGCGCATCCCGACTGGTCCACCTTGCTAGTTTTTGGTTTTGAGTCTTCACCCTGGTCAACCAACCCGTGCTTCCACGGTGCCTGCTGAGATTTATACTCCGGCCTAGCCGTGCACAACAGAACAATCTGGCCAACAGCACGGACCCCGCAGAGGCAGAACGCTTCCGCTCGGCCCTTTCTCACCAGAGCCAGCTGGTGAGAAACATTCAGATATCAGCTTTGATTGACTCGGGGGAGGATGACAGCTTTTTGGATCTCTGGGTTTGTGGAGAGATTTGGACTAGCTAGAGTTGAGCTCACAATGCGCACCTGTGGTATTAGATCTCACTTGGCTGCGTCTACACAACCCTGTAGTGAACTGGGGTAGCGCCCGGATTGAGAATTGGAGCGCCTTTTGTCATGGCAATTGCCTACGCTCAGCCGTGCCGGCCTCTCCCATCACTCATTCGCCTGCCGAGAGGATAGACCTTTCTGGGGTTCCGATCGATCTCAGGGTGTTTTTTAGCAAGGACAGGGCCCAGGTGCTACCCCCCCACCGTCCTTACTACTGTGCCATAAAGCTGTTACCCAGCGCACCTTTACCCAACGCTCGTTTGTACAACGTGTTGGCACCCGAACAGCAGGCGAAAGGGAACACTGTACATGTCCTCGTCTTTAGCCGCCGGATATATCTGCCCGTCGTCGTCTTCGTTAGACAATTTTTCTTGGTCAGTAAGAAAGATAAGTCGCTGCGGCCCTGCATCGACTACAAGGGTCTGAATAAAATCGCGGTGCGCAACCGCCATTCGCTGCCGCTTATGGACTCTGCCTTTTCGTCCCTTCATAACGCCCGGGTTTTTTCCAAACTCGATTTACGTAACGCTTACCACTTGGTCCGCATCAGGGAGGGGGATGAGTGGAAGACTGCGTTTAATACTCCTCTGGGGCACTTCGAGTGCCGGGTTATGCCCTTCAGTTTGACTAACGCACCCGCCGTGTTCCAAAACCTCATTAACGATGTCCTCAGGGACATGATAAACGTATTCTGCTTTGTTTACCTGGCGTCCTTGCTCCTTGGATGTCATCCTTATCTTTTCCAGAGACCTCAAGGAGCACATCCGGCATGTCCGTCTGGTCCTTGAGAACCGACTTTATGTGAAGGCTGACAAGTGTGAATTTCACTCCTCGTCCGTATCTTTCCTGGGGTAGATCGTGGAGAAGGGCCAAGAGCCGTTCCCACCAAGGTCCAGGCGGTGGTCGAATGGCCTTCTCCTACAACAAAAAAGCAATTGCATTTTTACAGATGCTTCATTCGCAATTATAGTAGCAAGGCGGAACCTCTCACAAGGCTAACATCAGCTAAGGTGCCATTTGTTTGCACCCCAGAGGCCGAGGAGGCATTTGTCAGCCTTCAGCAATTGTTTACTTCCGCCCCAGTACTCGCCCATCGTAATCCTTCTGCCCAATTTTTTGTAGAGGTCGATGCGTCGGACACAAGAGTGGGAGCGGTCCTGTCACAGCGCTCCCCGGTCGACCAGAAGCTCCACCCCTGTGCCTTCTTCTCCCGTCGCCTCACCTCCGCTGAGACCAATTATGACGTGGGTAATCGGGAATTGCTGGCCATTGTGCTTGCGCTGTGGGAGTGGAGGCACTGGCTGGAGGGCGCGGCCTTGCCCTTCCTGGTGGTAACAAATCATAGGAATTTTGCATACATAAGATCGGCTCAGAGACTCAATTCCTGTCAAGCCCGCTGGTCACTGTTTCTGACAAGGTTCAACTTCTCGATCACATACAGGCCCGGCTCCCGGAACAGCAAGCCCGACGCCCTGTCCCAGGTCTAGGGCCCGGCTGAGGAGGATAAAGCACCGACAACCATCATAGCTGTAGCGCGGGTGCTGGGGGCGCTCCAGTGGGAGGGTGTGGGAGGCAGCTGAGGGAGCAGAGGTGCCGGAGGAATACCCTGCCGGCAGACTGTTCGTCACTGCTGAACTCAGGCCAGAGGTACTCAAGTGGGGTCACGCATCCAGGGTAGCTTGCCATCCGGGTGCCAGACGCACCCAAATCCTGGTGACCCAAAGACTCTGGTGGCCCCCCGTCTCGGCTGACGTGAAGAAGTTTGTTGCAGCCTGCTCTGTCTGAACCAGGAACAAGCCCTCCCACCGTCCACCTGCCGCTACCCATCCCCGCCCGCCCTTGGTCCCACATCGCTCTGGACTTCATCACTGTTCTCCCGTCCTCTAGAGGCAATACCGTCATCCTCAATGTGGTCGACCGCTTCTCTAAGATGGCTTCATTGCGCTGCCTAGGTGGCCTCCTGCCCTCGAGACTGCTCAACTACTGGTGGAGCATGTTTTTCGCCTCCATGACATCCCGACAATAAAAGGCCACTCTAAAATGTGCAGTTTTATTACACAGCACAATGCCAGTGGCCTTTTATTGTGGGCAGTCTAAGGCACACCTGTGCATTAATCATGGTGTCTCATCAGTATCTTGATATGGCACACCTGTGAGGTGGGATGGATTATTTTAGCAAGTGCTCACCATCGCAGATTTAGACGGATTTGTGAACAATATTTGAGAGAAATGGTGATATTGTGTATGTGGAAAACATTTTAGATCATTTGACTTCATCTCATAAAAAATGGGAGCAAAAACAAAAGTGTTGCGTTTATATTTTTGTTGAGTGTATTTTGTATCCCCCTAACTTCTGCTGGGTTTAACGAAACTACTCCAAATTCACAAGCTTTTCCATATATGATGGCAAATGCCTACAGAATAATCCACATGATTCTAGAAATAAAGCTGACAATTATAGCGGGGTTTTGTTTTTTGATTAACTAAAATAATATCGCGTCTGGGAACCTCAGCTCCGCCCCCTCCGCACTCGTGCGCGCTCCCGCGGAAGGGGATACACTTTGTCAGGTATACCTACTTTGGCAAGGCACCGATGTTGAGCTTCCTTGGCCAGGTGGATGACGTCACTCAGCCTTCTACTCACCTGAGAGACTGGACGGAGGTGTCACTCTGAGGCGAAATGTGACACTGGTGTTGCCGTGGGAGGTGAGTTGTGTTGGCACTCGGCAGTCGTGGAACTGCAGTCTTGCGTCATGTAAGGGTAAATGTGGAAATCAACAAATATGTTTCAACTTTTATTATATTATAGTTTTAAGTGTATTATTATTGTCATCTAAATATATCTTTATATTATTTTAATTAAAAGATACATTAAACAATGAAAAGTCTGCATGTCTCAACAATTACTGATCGTTTGTTCACTTCCAGTGTTTAAATATTAGCATTTTCTAATAGGGCGAGAAAGCACAAGTAATAGATACAACATAGGAGTAAATACGGACAGAAATATTGTATAATAAATGAATGAATACAAAATATATGATAAACAATGACTTGACAGATAAATATCAGACAGTACTTCCTCTCTGTGTACCTTGTAAACACTAGTGTTGTCGGTGATAAAGTCTTATTTTTTAGTATTATTACAATCTATATTAAATATAGAAGAATAAGACAGTCAACAATAAAAAAGCAAGTCCAAATATAGTATATTTGGACTTGCATTTTTATTCTTGTTTTTGTTGTTTTCTTTTTTGATTGTGTTTTTAAAATGTACCAAGGGCCAATAAAAAACAACCCCATTTGAACAGAATAGCAACATATTTATCTTTATTGGCGCTATCAATGTAACAAAACAACTTGAGCTGCTGGTAAAGTGCATGTGACTAATAAATCCAACATCCAGCAGGGGGCGTCAATCATCCGAACACTTTGTAGACACATTAATTGTTCTTTTCTGTGAGACAAATACAAGCACGAAGCGTCGTAAACAATACAGACAAATACTCAAGTCATCCGTCAAAGACGATCGAAGCACTTGATATAAAAATTGGTCCAATTTGGCACGGCAGTTGTAATTTATGTCACCACAAGGTGGTGCCATTGGACCTCGCCTTTAGAAGGATGAACCTCCAAAAAATACTGTATGTGCTAGTAGCTAGCGGACAATTAACAAAGTATTAGTAAGTAGGGATGGACCCTGAGAGTACAGGCTAAAGGCAGCTGATGAGGTAGAGACACACTTTTAAATTATCCCTTTTCTTCCCTGTTTTCATGGGGAGGGGGGTGCACCTCACCGACACACGCCGCCCATACAGCCGAAACCCCTGGATGGAAAAGACGTAGCCAAACAAGCATCCGCTTCATAATGCCTCGTCTTCCGACTCGCCCTCCTTGTCCCGGCGCTTCAGCAGCCCCATTTCCACCGGCGGCGTGTTCTTTAATCTGGAGCGAACCATGCTGCAAAAGACAAAGAATCGCTGTAAGGAAAGGACCCCTGTTTGTTTGTCGCATCACACAACCTTCTCTCTGTTCACACACACACACGCTCGATAATTAATACACACAATGTAAATAAACACTTGTCTGTCCATTCATGCAAACACACAATGTAAACATCTGTCTGTCCATTCACACACACACCTTGTGTAAATTTAAACGCCTGTCTGTCCCTTCACATACTTGTACTGTACAATGTAAACATGTGTCTGTCCCTTCATGTCCACGTACTGTATCATGTAAACATCTGTCTGTCCCTTCACATGCATGTATCATGTAAACATGCGTCTGTCCCTTTACGTACATCCATCCATTTTCTATGCCGCTTATCCTCATTAGGGTCGCGGGGGTACATATACACATATAGACAAACAAGCATTCACACTCACATTCATACCTATGGACAATTTAGAGTCTCCAATTAACCTAACATGCATGTTTTTGGAATGTGGGAGGAAACCGGAGTACCCGGAGAAAAACCCCACACGCACGGGGAGAACATGCAAACTCCACACAGAGATGCCCAACGGAGATTCGAACCCACGTCTTTCCGATCTCCTGACTGTGTGGCCAACATGCTAACCACTCGGCCACTGTGTATGTATCATGTAAACATCTGTTTGTCCCTTAACATTCATGTTTAATGTAGGACTGTTAAAAATAGCGTGTTAATGGCGGTAACTCATTTATTTCATTAATTAAGTCAAAAAATGTTTGCGTCATTAACCACGGCAAGTTCTGTGTTATGACGACATGATGACAGACGGCGGCACAGTGTAGGGTCACACACAGGGTCACACGCTCTTTTATAACTTTATTCTGACCTGAACACATCAACAGCAGTGCATTTCCAACACCATATAGTGTATGTACGGTATCTCCAACTCCAAACACGCCTCTAGTCCATTCGTCATTGCAATGACACTTCCTCATTGTCACTAGACAGACCATGAGATGCATTCACAACCACTGCGAACAACAACAACAGCTTTTTTATGTACGTATAATGCAGAAGTACAATTTGCTGCATTTAAGTGTGCCGGAAATCCCACAAAATTCACTCAAAACATGTGAATTCAACTTAAATGACGTGGTGTCTTTGAATGCAACCCCTCATTGGTCATAATAACACCGTTAAAGTCTTATTCAAATATTCTGCTATTAAAGAAACCCATGTTACGTAAATAGATTTTCAGACACGTGTGCCATCTCTTAACTTGAATCAAATTTTCAGTTAATTTGGCGCTGTTAATACATACAAATATATACAGTGTTAATCCTTCCCTGTCATTTCTCTTTCTTTCAATAAAATACAGTAAAAATGCGCATATTTCAGGCATAGTGTGACATGGTGATTATGGTTGATAATCGATATAATTGACAAAATTTTTTCATTAATCATGTGGCATAATAATGCGAGTACGAGGCCGCACGGCGGTCTAGTGGGTTAGGATGTTGGCCACACAGTCACAGTCAGGAGATCGGGAAGACCTGGGTTCGAATCTCCGTTGGGCATTTCTCTCCGGGTACGCCAGTTTCCTCCCACATTCCAAAAACATGCATGTTAGATTAAATGGAAACTCTAAATTGTCCATAGGTATGAATGTGAGTGTGAATGCTTGTTTGTCTATATGTGCCCTGCCATTGGCTGGCCACCAGTCCAGGGTGTACCCCGCCTGTCGCTCAAAGTCAGCTGGGATAGGCTCCAGCATACCCCCGCGACCCTAATGAGGAGAAGCGGCATAGAAAATGGATGGATGGGAGTATAAAGTCTCTGTAATCTTGAATAAATAACGAACATTGAGGATTATTCCTTAACAGGAAGACTTAACGAACGACACTGTGAGCGCACCATTTTGCGCTGATTTGTTTACATTTACTTTGCCGTCCAAACGCTGTCACGTTCAGTGCGCTGTGTCGCTGCCCCTCTCTGCTTTGTGTTGCAGCGCACCGCTCCTGCCACCCATGAACTAATTGACGCACCTGCACCCCATCTGGTGCTGGTGCTGTACCCCTGCTAAGTGTTTTTTCCAGCAGTGTGCGTACCTTCCTGAGTTAGCCTCGCCTGCTTGGTTCTCAGCAGCGCTTTTGAGTTTTGTCTTTTGTTATTTTCTCTGCCGTGTTTTTGGTAGCTCCCTTTGTTTGTGCCTTTTTCCCCGTGAGCATTCCGGGTGGTTTTGTGTTGGACTTTTACCTTGCCTTTTGCTTTGTATCTTTTTTGCTGCTCCACCTGTGTGTGTGTAATAAATAGTGTTACACCTCCTCGGCTCACGCATCTTGGGGTCCCAGTCCCAGCATTCGCCGAAAGCCTACTAAACGCATCATTGAGCATTGACTGTCGGGATAAAGGCTCCGCTGCACCTCCAGCGGTAGTTTTTTTCCCACTTGGGAAAACTGGACAGGATGGTTGTGTTTGAGGTGTGCATACAAGTTGGTCAAACTTTCCAACAAATGTGACATATCGGTTCGTCAGTGTTCTTGCGCTCACCTTGTTCATTTAGTTTGAAACTGACATATTCTCACCCTGGAGCTGTGCATTGGCCTTAGAAACCATCGCTTTAGTGCTTTCATTCATGTTAGCGTACAGTATGCTTGCTCACAAGGCTAACTTGCTCCTAGCACTCACGAGTAGCCCCGCCTCCACGTACAGGGACAAAGAGGCTGAATGGATGAGAGGAGGGTTCACTCTCTCCGTTCATTCCAATACAGCACCTGGTACAGCCATAGTTGTGACTTTAGAGCAGGGGTGTCAAACTCGTGCCATGGAGGGCCGAGACACTGCAGGTTTTCTTTCCAGCCGGTCACTAAAGCAGGTGATTTTAATGATCAACACCTTCAGTTTGAGGGAAAGAGCTCATCAATTAAATCAGCTGCTGAAGAAACTGGTTGGAGAGAAAACCTGCAGCGTCTCGGCCCTCCAGGGCACGAGTTTGACACATGTGCTTTAGAGGCTGCAAGCTACAAGAGTGCTCATTATGGGATGAACATAGATTCTCACCAGCTGACAACACAGTAGAGTCCGCCCACAATGAACATGGCGATGGCGAGGTGCCAGGAGTAGCACATAGTGATGAACATCACGTTGCTGTGGTCCTTGGGGTCCCACTGGAAACCACTGGGGGGGTACAGCACAAAGCCAATCTGAGGGAAGAAAATGGAGTCAGGCGTTGCTTAGCAATGAAACGCAGCTCCGACGGCGCGCTGGGACGTACCTGCCAGAACCAGCTACCCTGCAGCAGCGTCAGGGCGCAGCGCAGCAACTCCAGGACGATGTTGCCTCTGTGGAAGACCTCCAGGAAGGAGACCACCGCCCCGCCAAAAATGGCATAGAGCAGGAGCATATGCAAGTGGACGTCCAGCATTGTTCTGCCGTGGAGGTGGTAGAGGAAGAGAAACCCTGTGGAAAAAAACACCAGGTTTTCCATTTGCAGGACTGGAATTCAAGTATTTTCTGCAGGTCTATGCCAAAACTACCCTCAAGTGGCTTCCTCTTTTCCCTGAATATGTCCAATTTTTGGGACCTGAAATAAGCATCCAGGCAGGATTTCAATGGAGTCAGCATGCATTTATACGATTCACTTTGACTTGTGGTTCTCTTTAAGTCCCGCCTCCTTGCACATACTGTAGAGCAGTGATCCCCAACCCCCGGTACCGGGCCGCACAGAAATAAAAAATTATTTACATGATGTTTTATTTTGAAAAGTGGCTAGATTGTGTCTGTTACATCCGTCTCACTTGACGCATGTCCATTGTGCGTGTGCTAACTTTGTCTTGCCACACAGATAGACTACTACTGTATTTTTACCATTTTTCTTTCACCTCATATTTGGTGTCAAATGCTGATACTATGTGGGAATGCATAAAGGTAAGTTTTGATGACTTATTGAGTGCTAATGTGGACACTTGTCTCAAGTTAATTCATGCTAGCACACTGCCTTTTACCTGTGGAAATCTCTCTGGAAAAACTCCAGAGATAAGATAAATTAGATCGCTATAATGTACTGTATGAAACACATATACCGTAAATGAACTCACTTAATTGTTCATATAACGCACACAAATAATAAACAACTTTCTCCTTACTTCATGTCTAAACGCTGTCAATGAAGCGCTGCGCTGGTCATGGGATGATGCAGACTGGGTGGGTCGAAAATTAAATTAAAATTTTAAAATAAATATTTTGAAAATGTATTTTCAAAAAAATATATTTTCAATTCATCGGCCGATTAGAGAATAATCAGGGATCAGACAAAAATTGGCCAAATAAGTTAACACTTACTTGTCACTAATAAAATGCAGGTAATATTTTTATTTTAGAAATGAATGATAGGGCCTGACCAGTTACTGGGCCTGTTCTGGTACTGCAAAAACTTGTAAAATGTTGTTGAAATGTGAACTGAAATCCCTCGTCATTCATTGAATGATGTTCTATGTGTTTTCAGGGCCCTCTAATGGCCCCATCAGGTATTGCAAATTGCCAACACGCACTTCATAGTGTCTTTTTGGACAAAAATACGGCATACATCTTTTAAGGTTGCATCGCCGGCATGTACTGAATTTCAATTACATCTCTTACCCCAAAAAATCCATATCAGTCAAACCCTAAGTGACCGTACGCCAAAGTATAAGTTGCATCAGTCAAAAAAATGCATCATAAAGAGGAAAACAACAAATGTAGTGTAAGTGGCCCTGACCAGACCATCAGAGATAACTATGTTCCTGGTCTTACCCTCATTAAAGAAGGCAAGCGCCATCATGAGCCTATCGAGTGCGAGGGGCGTGGCCTCCGTGGTGTGGACAAGCAGGGACACGGCTCCAGCCAGGCCAAAGAAGAGATACATGGTGGCGTGCTGCCAGTTCATCAGATCTTTCCAGTGGTTCTCTGCAAAATCGTACAGCTTGAGGCACGGCCCATCCGCCAGGAACTGCTCCGCTAGCATCCCTTCACAATAAAAGACATCATTACAGGTCATCATAGAGCTGTTGCTGTCGCGGCGGCATCAAGTCTCACCAGCTAACGAGAAAAAGAGGATGATGGTGCTTTCCACGACTTCCAGGTGCCGCTGGGACACTCGGCTTGTGAGCCGCGTGGAGCCGATGTTCTTGTTCTTACGAGTGGCGTGCCACAGCGAGAACTTTGCCGTCCACCAGAGTCCGCCCAGCAGGAAGAAACTTCCAGGTAGCGCATGGCCCTTGAAGCTCCCCATGATGACGACCTATGAATGAAGAGAGGAAACATCTCCATTAGCGCCTGATAGGAAGACCACCATCCTTACAGGTACCACATTTTGAAATATTGCACTGAAAAGAGACATTATTACTATAATACTTTACACAGTGTTCCCTCGCTTATCACGTGGTATAGGTTCACAAAATAGCCCACAATAAGTGAAATTGGTGAAGTAGCCAACTTCATTTTTTTACAATGATTATACATGTATATGTTTATACCGTATATGTTTTGAGGCTGTCCCTCACCCTCCACTTCACTTTTCACTACACTCTTCTCAGGCCGGCATTAACATTTTCTCACATTTCTCTCTTGTTTAAACACTCTCAAAGAAGTTCAAACTTTTGTTTGAATTTTCATGATCAACCTCCAGGTAGGACACAAGAAAGGATTAAGCCGTAGACAGTTGGTAGACAGCTACAAATTCCTGGGTGTTCACCTTAACAACAAACTGGACTGGTCCGTCAACACCCACGCCCTCTACAAGAAGGGCCAGAGTCGCCTCCACCTGCTGAGGAGACTGAGGTCCTTTGGTGTGTGCAGGACTCTTTTACGGACCTTCTATGACTCTGTGGTGGCCTCAGCCATCTTCTATGCTGTGGGCTGCTGGAGATGGGGCAGCACGGAAAGAGACAGGAGCAGGATCAATAGGCTGATCAGGAGAGCGAGCTCTGTCCTGGACGGTCCTCTGGACTCCGTGGAGGAAGTGGGGGAGAGAAGGATGTTGGCTAAGCTGACATCCATCATGGACAACACCTCTCACCCCCTACATGACACTGTGGGTTCCCTTAGCAGCTCCTTCAGCAGCAGACTGTTACACCCACGGTGTAAGAAGGAGAGGTTCCGCAGGTCCTTCATACCGACCGCTGTCAGGCTCTACAACACCTGCACCACCTGAACCATGTTGTAGTCACTATGCATTCTTTACACTGTATTCTTTACTTGCGTATCTTGCTTGCTGCTGTAACAAGTGAATTTCCCCGCTGTGGGATAAATAAAGTACAATACAATACAAAGTCACTCACGCGTATTTTTCGTCCTGGCGCCGTTCCGCTGTGCTATAGCATTTTTGTATCCTTGTTAAACATATTGCTGCAGTCCTTCGAACCCAAAATTCATTTTCGAGCTAGCACGCATGCAAGCTATCGATGACACAGGAGACACGCAAAGCGGCACAAAAGAGATTGATTGACAATGGTCTAAGCCAATCAGGATGCAGAAAACAATAGGCGATGCAGACAGACGAGGGAAGAGAGAAACTCAACTTCCTGAAATGCAATTTTTCTTAAAGGGCCAGGCTTGGCCTGTAACAGCGTTCATACGCTGTAATTGAAAAATAAGAAACACTAAAAAAAATTCTGTGAAACAGCCAATCCGAGAAAGGTGAACCGCAAAAGAGCGAGGGAGCACTGTACTCAGTGCTTCCCATGCATTCATTTGTAATTTACATTTCCAATGTATTTATGGCAGCCCACCGCAAATAGATTGGGTGTATGACAACGAGCCTTGACGAGATTTTAACATAACTTTTAAGAAAAGTAGAATGAAAAAAATACATTAAAAAATACATGACAATATATTGCAATGTACTCATTTCATTTCTACTACGTTACATTGCATTGCTTCTCACGAGGCTCCACTCTTCTGCACTCTGTGTGTATGCTACCGGCCCCACCTCCACCCTCCGAGATTACGAGACTGTATGACTGACAAAAGGGCACACTCTGTCATAGAACAACGGCATGACAGTTGTTGTATGAAACACACGCGCCAAGGTGCTGAATCCAATGCACAGGGTGAAACCTCTTCCTGCCTGTTTGGCGGCAGGAGAAGAGGAAAACAGTCCCACATGCACATGGCAATACATTGAGTTCAAGTTCAAGTTCAGTTTCATTGTGTGATTCACTAATTATTATTGTCCCAGGCCTAGTTCCCTTGAGACTTTTCTTTCTGAACGAGGAATCTTGCAAGATCTTGTGAGACGAGATCTTGTGAGACGAGATCTTGTGAAACCCCTATTAATTAATACAAATACAATACAAAATACAAATTTAATACAAAGTATTTTATATTGTCATATATTTCATATTGTAATATTCATGCTAATAATAATAATAATAATATTGATGATACATACTGTATTGTTATTGTAATTACTTTGTATGTACTTTTTTTTATTTACTTATTGTTGTTTGTTTTTGCTTTTAAAATTATTAGTTTTGTATTGTATGTCTTCTATTTCTAGTTCCAAAACGTGTTGTAAAGCTGGGATTGGGTTTGAGTTGGAGTTGCTTTTTGTTCCTTTAATTAATGAAAAATAACACCTCATTTTTAGAGACAATTTAAAAAAATTAAAAAACAATTTCTTTTTTATTTCGCTCAAATTGGCACAGGTGCAAATTCTACATGACGAATATGCAGGGATTGACTGGATTGCACAAAATTCAACACTCAATTCAACCCCACACCAGCAAGGCTGCTCTTCATCCAGCTGGCAAGCATGCTCAGATGGTTGATACAAGTATTAGCAGGCTTTCATTGGCTTCATTGTGTTTCCACTGTGCATGCAGGCAGGAGGAGGACGTGTGGGAGTGGCCGCAATTGACTTAAACACAGCAATCAGAAAATCATGAGTGCACAGAAGCAGGAAGACGCTTCACTTCACTGTGAAGTTGCTTCACTGTGTGAACATTGGTGACTGCTTTATGATATAATAGTGATGATGTGCTTCATAATGAAATAGAACAGTGAGGATTAGTCAACATTTAAACTGCACCAGTGGGTGTCAGTGAAAGAAAAATGGTCAACAGTAGGTAGGTGCTCACATCAAAGCAAGCTTCAAAGCCCGCTATGGCTCTATTTTTACGTTATCAAGATTAAAAACAAAGGTCTGCAAACACACCAAATGGCACATGAACATAGTCTGCCCGGCAACAAAGGTCACCTTTGTTAAAGGAGGATGTTCAAACACAAGTAGATGCTCGCTCTTTTTTTGCATCCTCTTCA